>NW_013543367.1:0-206614 GCF_000499545.2 Eimeria tenella | reverse complement strand
GGTTTAGGGTTTAGGGTTTAGGGTTTGGGGTTTGCGGTTCTTGTGCAGCTGGCTGCCTTGACGTTTGGCTTTTCGACAGGCTAAAGGCCTCTTGCCCAATGTGCGGCCCTTTTCGCTACCCTAGTGGGGAGGGGCCGCCCCTGTTAGCCTGAGACGGGCGCCCCTGGGGGCCCCCAGGGGCCCCTGGGGGCTCCTGGGGCCTCCAGGGGCCCCTGGGGCCCCCGGGAGCTCTTGTGGGTCCCAGGGGGCCCCTGTCTGTCACCAAGAAAATGCAGGTGGGACCCTTGCCTTTGGGGGCCCCTTGTGATGGGTCAGCCTTGCTCTTGTGGTCAGGAGATGGGGCCCCCACGGGAGGTAGCCTGTGCATGCGTTGCGGGCTGCCGGCGTAGAAAAGCCCCACAGAGGGCCCCCAAGTGGCCTCTGAGGGGCCCTGCAGGGGCCCCCAAGGGGCCCTTTTGGGCCTTTCGAGTGCGTCCAAGTTGCACGCAAAGATGACGTAGCTAGGTTGTCTAGGGGTTGGATATTTGGCAGTTGGGAGGCCCCCTGCAAGCCCGTCTTGTGAGGGGGGCCCCTGAGTGCTTCTTGGCTGTGGGCTGCACCCTTTTTTGCAGCAGCAGAACAGAGCGTGTTGGTGGCTGCCAGTGCTGCTAAAACTGCTGCTGCTGCTGCGGCGGCTGCTGCTGACCCCCAGCTCAGCTAGGGGCCCCAGTGCCTTGTGTCATTGATGGTACCCCAATGGTGTGGGGCCCCACGTGAAAACCCTGCGGGTACAGATTTATGTAATACTTCTTTAAGATATGGTGACTAAAGACTAATGCTGGCCTCCTAAAGACGCAGTCAGGCCCGCGCTGCAGTTGCTGACTTTACTAAAACATTCCCAGATCCGACGGCTTCCTGCACGGGCAGCGAGGAACTAGCATTTAGTCTTCTAGTTTTTAGTCATTTTTCTTCAAACGAAAGCATTCTTTAATCAAGCTTTTGCCTTCCTGAGGCCCCACTCCGGCTCTGGTTTGCCGGCCCAGAGCAGCGGCCTAAGCAATTTGCAGCTTTCCTGCAAAGCTTTTCTTCTATCCATTTGACTCTGAGGTTACTTTGGCGTGCCTGGGGCAAGTGGGTCACTAGGACTTTGAAATGGACTCCTTTTTGTCTATTTTCACCAATGTCAGTGGCTCTGTTCTGCGGCATATGCAGCGACAGGAGAGGCACAGAGGAAGAACCGCCCGCGAATTCTTGCTGCAGAAAGCCCTGCTTCTCACTGAGATGCAGATGAACTATTTGAGGCTTCTTTTTCGTGCAGATGCATTTGCACATGAGCTTTTAAGCAATTGCATGCACCCCCTGAGCTGTGCCACTCACGGCTGCCCAGAACCACCAAGGAAACCTGCACAGTTTGCGCTGCAGCTGACAACTGGAGATGTGCCTAAGCGAATGCACAGCTCGATATTGCCTTTCGATCTAAGTAATAACACAATATTCTGGAATGCATCGGCCTGACTCGCTCACTGAGAGGTGCCGTGTAAGTTGGCACCTGCGAGAAGATTCGTGACTGCCTCCTTGAATATCGGTATCAGTGACTAATGACGTTCAGCTCGCTTGGGAGTATGCAGATGCTCACGCAATCCTTGAAAAACAGCGGTGTGTAGTTGTCTGCTGTGCGTCTTCATCTCCAGCCAATTCTTTTTGAAATGCGGCTGCTCTGAGCAGCAGCGGACACGAGCACCGATTTGAACGAAGAGCATCATTTAATTTTTGGAGGAAAGCACACGAGGCAGCAATTTCACCGTGATTGCTTTGTCTGTGTGTGGCCTGCATTCGTAAACGGTGCAAGCTGAGGCTAGGCCAATCACCGTGTGCCTTCGCCGCCCCGTGTTCAAGATCCTGTTTGCCCCTTGCTCAGCTCAGGAGATACGACAAGATACGGCCCCTCATGCAGAAGCACATGCAAAATGAACAAGCATATAATGCCATTTCTAAAGGTGCCATTGTAGCCAAGCGCGCTAGCGTGAAGCCTCCGGGTACTCTGCATTCGTGGGCGTTCCTCATTTGTGGCACTAGGCACCACAGAGAGGCTTCACAAAAGGACGGATCATGGGGCGGTGTTGTTTCAAGCTTTCGGCCGCTCGCCAGAATTAGACGTAGCTAAAAGAGGAGATAACATGGGGCGTATCATGTGCAGGCGAGCGCGTGTTCAAGTACATCATTTGGGGGAAACTACCTCCGCCAGTAAGGCGAAATGCCGAATTGGTGCAGTGCGAGGCACAGTGAGACATGACGGCACTAGGTGAAGCAGCTGCAGAAGCTGCCTAACGGGCGAGAAAGACCAGCGGAATAGCATTCGATGCAAAGGGCAAGTTTGGGCAAAAGCAACCACCTACATCAGCAAAGTAAACAGAGAACGGAATGAAGCTCCTCAGGGCGCCACTGGGGAGGCGCAGTTGACTAATCGATTTCTGCTATAGTGGCTGTGCTGGTGCGAAGCCAGATTTGTTGTGGGAACCGTTTTTAGGGAGGAGGGTGAATGGGATATCAGGTGACAGAGAGGGTCCTGCAAGCCACTTTCTGCTGTGATGCAGTTAACGAATCTCTGAACAACACAGGACAAGTCGTACTCGACTGGTTGAAGCTTTCCCTTTCAGGAAGTGTTGCACGTTTTGGGAAGCATTGGAGCAGGAAAGTTTCAATGTCTTATGCTTTCATTTCGATTTACGGGGCAAAATTCACGTTTCGTTTTTAAAGCCATGGTACAACTTTCGAAGTTCCACTTCGAAGGCGTCGCCGGACGCATATTGCGGACGACCTAAGAGCATGTGAAACATACGGGAAAGCGCGGAAAGCGTTAAATGCGAATTCATGTATTTGCTACACTGTAAGCTCTGTATTTGCTGCGATAGCGGCCCCAAGACCCATTAAATCTGCGACAAGTTCTGGCCAAGGTCAGCTCACAATACAGACCCATTTGGAGCCCCGAGGGAATCTTATAATGGATAATTCCTGCTGTTACCGCCACCGACACTTCTACAAGACGAAAGCAATACGGTTCTAGGCCATATTTACTTTAGAGGAAAGTTTCAGGTCCTTTTAAATTTGTTCCGCAACTCTTGCAAATCTTCTTCATGGTTCACCAGCTCTCATGGGAAGATATGCACACAAGCCTGCACCTTTAACAGCGCTTTGATCCTCTAGAACATGTTCTGTTGGGGCAGTACAACCAGGACCTGGCACCACCTAGAAGCGCCTGAAGTGCTACTTGAGCAAATAAAGAGCATTTCAGACTCTTTTAAGTTTGTTGCGTTAGTGTTCCTTTAGGGGTGCATACAAGCAGCACACGCAGCAGGTCTGTAAGGCGTCAGTTGTGGGCGCCTTACTGGAGAAGCTGAACACGCCCTTAAGTGTTACCACGGTGCCATAAATATTCATTAACAGAAGGATGAGCATATAGAAACAACTCTAGTGAATGCTCAACATGCAAGAAATAAGTAGCCTCGCAAGCGTAAACATTTTCTCGAGGATTTCACTTTCTGCAGGATCGAGGTACGCTGCAGCTCTTTACGATAAATCCATGGTTAACATCACAATACACATGCTTAAGCTTATGAAAAAGGCGGCTAAAACCTTAACTTGTGGGTAGAAAGTGTTAAAGATGTCCTCACCAAAGTTTCTGCCATTGAGTACACTTGGGGACCGGGTGCTGGTTAGCCCCAATTACGCAGATACCAACTCACTTTTGGAGAGTCTTGGGCTTGCATTCCAAGTGGGGGTCGAAGTTGTGAAATTTAAAGCTTGACTTAAGGGAGCTTTCCGTCTCTTCAGTGCGGTGTGGTACGCCCAGCTGGATAGATTCACTGCCATATGCCAGCCCCAAATTCACGCCTTCCAATAAGGCACAAATGATCTACGAACCCTCATACCTCGGTAATTTCTACCTACCACTGCACATTAATAGCATACACGTCACTAGGTCTCCTATAAATGGACTTTTCAAGAAGCCTTCGCGCTCCATTATAGAGCCCAGTGGTGTCGCCAGCTCCCTTTTTGAGCTTAACTTCGCCTAGACAGAATCTAAAGGAATTTCAGCGCGAATTGCACTGTTGACATTTGCATGCGCATGTCACAAAGACGGGCTTCGAACTGGCACTACTCAGAATTCATTGGGGCATTTTCGACGAGCCTGGTTGTGGCGGAACGTGCCCAAACCGCTGCAACGCCAGCACGCTACCTTTACGACCTACAATGCACAAAATTAGTATTAACGCATCTGTATACAAATCCTGGTGGAGAATATAAGACTGCGCTACATACGTAAAGTAGTATCCATAAATGCTGCTACTGGTGACAGTGCGGCACTGCGGCTAACCCTGTCCACGGTGTGGGGTTTTAGAGGGCGGAATTACCATGTTATGCCAGAAAATGAATACTTTCGAGGCTCAACCAACAAAATGAATAAATCGAACAATGCCAACTGACTCAAAAAATGCTAGGTGTACCTAGACAGGCCTGCAGCCAACAGATCCTCTGGGCCGACAGTCAGCCAGACGCTGGTTGACTGCCCGTGAGTAACGGCGCCCCAAGGATGGCTTTTGTACCACCTGCGGCTCCACATTGTTTTTAAATCCTGTTGCTTCTTTTTTATTATTAATATGTGTGTCTTCAATCTCTTTTTCTCCTCATGGTTGGCGCCTGCAGCAGCAGTGCCGATCCGCGCCCTGCCACTAGGTGAAGCTCTTACAGTGTCTGATGTCATTCATATCCATGATGAGGCATCCGTAAGTCATAAAGGAGGCTCTGCTTTGGGGGAGAAAACCAGGATCTCCTCAACAGCCTTTGCAGCCGTCTCCGCAGTCGTTGCTGCGTTTGCGACGGCGTTTTTCATCCTCCAGTGCTTTGAAGCTGTTAAACGTTACAAAGCCTTCAACAGCAACAAACCGATCCGGCGGAGGCTCGCAGAATGAGGCGCCAATAGATGCCCTGTAAGTCTCCGGCCTTTCAATGATCACTCAAAGGCAGTGTGGAAATACCGGGTAATGATTTAATCTGGTAGCCTGGACAAGTTATGTCTCGAAGCAGTGCAGGCACAAAAGTGGCCAGCTCCTTATAAACCAGAGGTATAAAATGGCCCGGAATATGCTGGAGCCTTGCTTCAATGGTACATACGATAAGCAATACTGCAATTTCAAAAAAGCACACAGTTCGTCCACACAACCAACTCGGTCCACACACTGTTGCGTTGTCAACCATAAGAGCAGTATACGCTGTGTGAAAATGCCGTAATGCCGTTGTGTCGATCCAAAATTCAGTGATCACCCCATGTAAGCGCACCACGACCGTGGAACGAGCGGCCCGCACATTTTTCTATTGCAATGCTGGCGCTGCAAAAATGCTGAACAATTTGGGAAAGAGCGTTCTGGTGATTCTCCTTTGTAGAGTCGTTGGCACCATCTTTCTACTCGAATCGGGCAATGGAAAAAACGGTCAAGGCGCACGCCTTATGGCGAACGACTTGCGCATTCTTTGCACTAGTGTTGCCATTTTCAGACATTCTGTATGTTGCTTAGACTTTTTGCTCGCCATTAATCTAGTGGCTGTCTTAAATGCATAAGGACCAAGCGCTTACACTGGCTTTTGCCACCCGCAAGTTTTCTATCAATCTGTTTGTTAAGTTGTCATTAATTGAACATTCCACGAAGTGCACTTGGCCTAAAGTCTGTCGGCGATGTGGTGATAAACCGCACTGCTTGGACGTACTATTTCAGTTGCCAGGTACCAAGCGATTACATTTGGTCGCGTACGTTTAATATCTGTAGTCATTTGTGAAGTGCCGTAGTATCGACGCTGCCGGATGGGGAGACCCATAACTAAAATGCCATAGGACGAGCACGTAATATGCTAAATAATGTGGCCCTTGACTGTTCTAATTGTTGGCATTTGTGACATTTTGCCTTGGCAGTAGACACTTAAGGAACTGGCGTGCTATAACCTGTTGCTGCAGTACTAGACAACAGTTAGGCAAACAAGCTGCCAGTTTGAGCAGGCGATGCAGCTTCCCGTGAACTTAGAGATGCCTGTTTTTGCTGTCCGTTTTTTGCCTACAATTTTCGCTTGTTGCTTAAATGACGTTTGCGCGGTGTTCGCACTACTATATGAGCCACTGGCAAGCTGGCTTCTCATAAGCAACTGTGAAGGCCCTATGAATGCTTGGCAAAAACGCGTAGATTGGAGTAGCAGGGTTAATAGGTACAAATTTTCGTGTAACGTCCTGTACCTCGCAAGCACGAGCAACACTTGAGTGTTGGAGTCGGCAGGACTACTCTCTTTTATATAGCTTAACACCGTGAGCTAGCGCCGTGCTATGCACGCAGGGAAGTGTTTATATTGCGGGCCAAAAGCTGTAGCATGCGCTGTCACTGATTTGACTGAAAAAACACAGCATACATCTATTGCGATGAGCGCGCTGGAAGTTCGGCGTCTGTCAAAGTGTGCCCTTTTGGTGGTTGGCTAACGGTGAGTAATGAAGCGCAGATAGTAGACGTGATAGAATTATTCAGAAAGTGCGCCATTGTTAGTCCCCAACGGAGCAGCATTATTGTTAGCTTTAGGCTCCACGAAATCCACATCCCGAGTCATAGTAGACGAGCCCGTAGGGTGCAAAAGGAATGGACACAGGGGGAAAGCGAATGGACAGGAATTTCGTAAGGCTAGGAGATCAATGGCTTGTGGAAAAAGATGGTTTGCTGTTGGTTGTGGCCTTGCCTGTCCCCTGCAGGGGACTACTATGCTCTAACAACAGAGGACGTTGGTATCAGCATGCTGCCGATGTGTCACAAGAATGAAGCTTTAAGTGCAAACGCCAGCGTTCCTGTAAAACTTGCAATTCGTAGTTCCTCCGACCAGAAACCGAGGCAGAGCGCCAGGTGCTGCTTAACGGGCTCACAGCGCAGGACAGTTTGCACCAGGCAACAACATCCATGCTAAAGAAAGTGTAGACTCTGGATCCTAAACGCAAGGCCTGGCAGCCTCGGCTGTGACTGTTGAGGAGGCTCTGCGCAAACATACACCTTTGCCAGGAGCTTCAGGGTGCATCGACGCATGTAACATCGCGAAACAGGCTTTTAAGTAACATAATGAGGCAACTGAAAAACAATTTGGTTTCTTGTGATGCAGTTTTGGACGACGCGGGGCCAAAAACAACATTATGCTGGAAATACAGACGTTATCCGCCAACGTCTGTCAAGGGGAGAAGGAGCCTTTGCAACCGGACTGCAGGTTTCTTGATGCCGCATGCACACGTCAAAGTTCGTGGCAACGATAGCAGGCCACATAAAAATGACGAAAGGTTCATGGGGATGTAGCGCTGTTCCTTTGACGCAATGACACGCTGGGAAAACCAAAAGTGTGACGAAAGTGATCCGTCGTCAGGGCTTTTCATTTCTTGGAAGATCTTGAGTAATTACTAAACAGAACCAAAGCCATTCGGGGATTCTGTCGATGCATAAAAGGGCCGATGGCTTTTCAGAATGGGAAGCTGTTTGACATTTACGCCACATTTACTTTTTCCCCAAGCTTGACAAGCGAGATGAATGACCCGGCCGTCATCTGGCCAGTCGGTGCGTTGTATCTTCACTAAGAGTTCCGCGGCAGAACAGGCGAGCAGCAAGAAACGGCGTTGTATATTTTACCAAAAGTGCAACGTTTCTAACACAGCTGAAGGGCAGAGTTTCTGGTGGCTCTTTCCAGAAAGTAGCAGGCGCTTACTAGATACAGTTCACACTGTGGGCAACGTGTTTGTATTTTCTCCCCATCATCATTCCCGTTCACGGCCGTCCCGATGCTGCAGCTCTTGAGAAGGTTCATTTTCTCTCGTTATTATGATCGATTTCGAATGCGGTGGTTCACGACTATGCGGGAAGCAACGCAACGTTTACAAACCGCTTTACATGTATTCGACTGGAGATCAGTGTGCACTCCCAGATGAAAGGCAGACAGCTGAGGCATCGTGACGGATGTGACGATATAGAGAGTGTGTTCCAGATACATACTATGCAGCCAAAGCTCCTGGCAATGCGCAACTTCGCAGAACGCAACATGCACCCTCGCATAAACACAAGCGAGGGATTTAACGGCACTGCATGCTTAAGTGGGACCTTCCTAGACTCACACAGTGCTTGTACGCTTGG
Organism: Eimeria tenella; assembly: GCF_000499545.2. Classification (NCBI taxonomy): domain Eukaryota; phylum Apicomplexa; class Conoidasida; order Eucoccidiorida; family Eimeriidae; genus Eimeria; species Eimeria tenella. Next base: position 198,443 of record NW_013543367.1, on the reverse strand, counting down.
CAAACGAAGGCTAGGTGGAAATATATTAGTTTGCGGCTGGCATTTTGGGGTTGTTGTGACTAGGCTAATGGCCGCCAAGACAAAATGGAAGGAATAGTAACTCCAGTGATTCTCCGCAGCTTTGTTGTCGCTCCAGCTCGAACCAGTGAAATCACTGCGCCTGATGTGGTGAAAGGTTCTCATGATTTCTGTTCGGAGCTGTATTGTGGTGAGAAAGGGGATGCTACCACATTGCTGAGCCGTTTTGTCCCTAGTAGGCGCACTCGTGAGGTTCTTTATTTTGCATGTCTTCACATCAAATCAAGACTATGGTACTTTATAAAATGCGTTTCGTTGCATGAAGCAGTGCTTTTTGAAACGGCAGGAGAAGCAGGCAAACAGATACATTGTAGTCATGGTATCATGCAACTCCCGATTTCATAAGCTTGAACACACTTTCATCCTGACACCGAGTTGGCTGCAGATCCTCTGACATATCTGCAGGCTGGACTGTATGGAAGCTTGTCCAGAATAAAGGGGTTAAGGCTTTAGTTGTTCACTGCTGGCTTCACCCAGATTCGTGGACACGGTGGAGTGACGGGTGGACGGCATCGACATTGGGTCAGGAAGTTAGTAGCAGCACTGAGCGACCTGGGGTTACGCTGGAGATGGCGTCTTCGTTGTACTTGTGCTTTGTCTGCATGCTTGGTGAGTCCTGGGCAGGCTGACATGAACTTGAAAGGATGGGCATTTCCAACAGCGTAATAAGCATCATAGCATTGGCAGAGTGACAGCCGCGAAATGCATTTGCAACCGGTTTGCGTTTTGGGTTGTTTTTGGTACGTTTGCGCTCATGTTGTGCAATAGGCCTAGATAGGCACTCAAGGCTGTAGGGCGCGTGGAAGCGTGGATGGGTCAGCTCATATCCAAGCGTGTGTGCTCTCAGAATTTGCATGGGACAGTTGGCCGCGTCGTACTGCTCTCTGGCGTGGTTGGAGACCATTTGCTGCGGTGGTGTTTTGAGTGTGTGGGCGTATACGTGTTGTTCTGGAACAGAGTATGCTGGAGAGTGCGCGTTTCAGCAAGCTGAATTGCTGCTCTTAGCAAATTGAACATGCTTTGGGATTATTGGCGTGACGCGAGCTTCGAGAAAAGAACTCATTGCGCACAGTGTGCTTTGTGTGCAAATTATTTTTTGCGCAATCTGGCAACGCATTCCAGGATGTGAACACAAACGGGGAACGGCTGCAAACAGCGGCAAACGTGCGGACTGACGGTGACGTGGAGCTCTCAACATTACGCTAAATGTGACTTAAGTGCTTTGCGCAAATCATATTACATTTACTGCAGGGACCCACCGGTCATTGAGAAGCACAGCACTTTGGTCATCTGCAACTGGGCTTGTGGCTGCTGCAGCGGAATACGCAGCTTCTAACTCACACATAGGCTACACGCGCTTTTCTTACTTTCTTCTGCTTTTTATTACGGGGACACGCCACTGCAATTAGACATCCAACTTTCGCCACGCATGTACGCTACTTTATGAGAATCAGCCATTTCGCCTTTCTACATAATGATGCTTGATGTTGCTGCAAACTTGTAGGTTCTGCGTGCATTCTTCTGAATGCCTGGAATAAAACTAGAGGAAGGACTACCTGTCTCACGCAAAACGCAACCGTGTACTTCGCAGAGTAGAAGTTTGTGTTTTGCGTAAGACAGGTATTTCTTCTTCTTTGACGACGCGTGTCCCTTCGCCTTATGTGGACTAGGCTGCTAGTTAGGCTATTTGGATAATCCCTACGTGCTATGGATGGGCCTTTTACTTGCTCCATGGCATCTGTTGCCAGGTGGAACGTTTACGTGTGAATCGTGCTCTAATTGGTACGGCGATTGTGCAAGGGTAGAATTTAGCCCTCATTGCTATTAATTCCGTCTGGAGATAGCTGTTGAGTGTTGGGATGAGTCCTACGTTTGACATGACACGGTGGGACTGACTGCAGCTTGTGAGTAACGTCTGCACAGGCGTTTGGTTGAATTCCAATTTCGCGCAAGTTTGATGCACAAACTGATGTGGCTTGATGGATGCGCACGACTTTTGCAGCATTGGTGGCGGGTAAGGGTTGCTAGAAAAGCTCTTGCGGCAGTTGCAGGCGCCTTGCCAGCACGATGCAACACGATGCTAGCTACAATCACTGCCAACCGCAAACTGTGAGTGGGTGACACACTAAACATGCTTTTATAGAACCACGGACTGCCTTCATCTGCGCAAAGGAAGAGGGGAAATAGATTGCAAATGCGTCTTAATGGTGGCCTCCACCACTACACATTGACGCGGAACGAGCAGGGCATTCAACTCTGCAGAACTGTGCATTTGAATTGCCCGGTCGTCTGTTGATTACATCGTCGAATGGCTGCTCGTCGGTCTTGCTTGTGTCGTAACGAGATCTACTGGGAAGCCTGCAAAACACAAAAACGTGCCTTAGAAACTAAATATTTACAAGATGCTTGTCGTAACCATAGTCCAACTATACGGACGGAGCAGATATCAAATCCCTTGGGATGGGGAGACCTGCAAAGCTCTTCACGACGCGGCTCACATGGCATATATTCATAACGGTAATCACCGTGTCAGTTTAAACATGATTTGCTGAGCCCTTGTGTGCAGATGGCTGCCGGCATCTCCTTGTCTGAATGGTCAGCTTCATAGAAGTTGTGCAGTTGGGGTCCAAAGACACACTGTCGTAAGTGCGATTCCTCGTTTCCGTTTTGTTCGCATTTGATTTGGCGCGTGGTTTTCGCCCCTGCGGCGCTTACGCATATGACTGGGCGGAGTGGTTTCTGCGAGGTTTTCCAGTAGCAGGTCTTGGGGAAGTTGCTCATGGACACTTGCGCTACTTCGTATTCCAACTTCCTGGAGACGGCTGCGAGCAGTAAGGAGAAAACGCTCACATCAGAAGAGAAGACAAGTATACTTGTGGCTATGATGGGTTGCGTGCTTCATATCGTTTGCCTCTGTAAACGCACGCGATGAGGTGCTGGCGAGGGCGCCACCATGTGTCTTTCGACGTGAGTTCCTCGTCCGTAGCACGTTATGAAGCTTTGGGCTGGCGACCCTGGAAAGATAAGCAAATGTTCCAAAGCAGCTAGAATTTACCGACTGATCGCTGCCACTGCAAAGTTGTTTGGCAGGACAGCACGAGTGACTTTGGCGAGTGTAGAGGTGAGACACTGTTGGTACTACTGCGGGCGCAGGTTGCAGGTGGTTACTAGTGTCTTTAGACAGGGGAGCACGTGCAACGCTGGTCTTGTAAATCCAAAGGCTACGACGTCGCGGACATTTTGCCACGTTAGTGGCCGAGTAGGTCGAGGACGACACTGGCGATGTGTAATGTGGGGAACTGACAGCGCTTCATGGGAGGTGAAGGCGTCAATGTTAATTTTGCCATGGCTCAGCTTACAACATGTGAGCTTTTGTGCTTTCCGCAAATACCAACGACGTACGACCTGGCTGTGTTGATTGGTGGTGGAGTGTTGATTGGTGATGAAGAGTCGGCTGTACTTGTCTCGCTGTTGACGCAATCATGAAGGAAGTGCGTCACTGCCAGGCACAGTGCAGGCGCACTTAATGGAAGCCTGGGGTGCCGCAACGTTGGGTGTGTTGGGTGGAAATTATAGAAGTGCGATAACTGGTGTGTGCGTGCGGGCGCGTGGCGGGAGCGACGCTGCCTGCTTGGTTATGAGACTGTGGCCCACTTACGTAGAGCTGGCTGAGGCATTTTTTAACAGTTGTGTTCTCCAGACTATTGGTGCGTGCAGTGCTGAAAAGAGACGCTGCATCCTTGCTGCATTCGTGTGTATGGACGTGCCGAAACACAAGTCGTGCCGGCTGGAGTTTGGCGGGGCAACTGAGCTGGAATTTTTGGTGCAGTGGCTTAGATGTTTGGTTTGCTGGGCGTGTAGCCGCCTATTGGCTGCATCGCTAGTCCGCCTTCACCAGCCTCTCGTCCTACTGCGTCTGCCTGAGCCAAGAGCAACTGCATTAGCGCATAATGGTCTCTGTCAGATTTAGTGCAGGTTGAGTTACGGCGCAGCGCGTTAATAGATCGCTTATGAACGGCAGAGGCTTTAGCGGTATTGGGGCTAACGCGAACGAGCATACCATTGTAGAGCTGCGAACACTGCAAATGATCTGACGTGGCTGTGTTGGTAGGTACGTTGACGCTTGGGGAAGATTTTGACGAAGAACAGTGTTCGTTGGGTGTTTGGTCTGTAAGCTGTGTCAGCTGGTGTTGGCGCTCCACTCCAAAAGATTGGCGGATGTTGGCAACCTGCTGAATGGATGCTGCATTGCATCACAGCGACCGGGCCATAATAGTTCCAAGGAGAACCGCAGTGCTCGGGACATGAGCGCAGCGAGTACGGGCCCACAATAAGCAAACCGATGTTGCGTAATTCTCGTTCCAGTGGTCTGGTTCGGTACTCAGTTTCGCGTTTGCATCCTGTTGAGCAGGCGTGTATGAGTTACGTCGCGTTTAGGAAGTCGTACTGCTTTCAGTCTCTGCAGAAGCGCGTTAGCAGATGCAGAGTTGGTAATTTGCGCCATCAAAGATGATGTGTTGCTGGGATGCACTGCATAATGCGTAGGCTGTGTACCAGGTTTGCGCAGATGTTAAGGAAGAAGCACAGGACAGGCATGCACTTTCGTGGTAGTGTATAAAGAGTAGCCGATGCTGCCTTTCTTCAACGAATGTCGGACGACTTTATAAATGAAACTGCCAGTTGACAGGGAGCAGTGGTCCTATAACTCTGCTTGATAACTGCCTTGAAAGAGCTTTCGAAGATGCAGGGTAATGCAAAGGTATCTCCGAAGAATGTAGAAGAATATTGTATCATTTCAGATAGATTTGTTTTCATTAGACCTTCAGTGAGCTTCTCTAGGTGAAGAGTAGGCTGAGAGATGTGCTGATGTTGGCGTGGAACGTCTTTCACTCTGGGTAAGGAAGTGCGCCTTCCCTCATAAAAGGCGCAATAAGGCTTCAAGCACACGCACCGCAGCGCCTTGGCGATACAGTTAGTTATCTTCACCAACAGGTTTGCGTGACTGCGTCAAAGAATGAGAGGGGCAGTTTCACAATGAATAGAATGCAAGGCAGTTAACTAACTAAGGAAACATACGAGTCCACAAAAGCACCTTGCTGTGGAACTCTCTGGTGCGGACAGGTGTCTTAATGTTTCTGTGAGCAGTTTGTGTTGGGCTGCCTTCATCTGCACACGTGCACGATGCTTTGTATTCACTTTAAAGACATTTGCTCTCGCCAGAAACGTGGTATCAGCAGCTGCATGTGAGCTTGAAGAGGGTGGCTGTACGAGCCTTTCTCCTTGCCTCTGCTAGCTAGACGCAAAGAAAAAACTCCTCTGCGCCTGGCATCTACGCCTTGCTTACAAGAGGAGAAAAAACATCAGTCTAGTTCGAACTCGCTTGCTGTGTCGTCTTCGCACTAGCTTATTGATAAAGCTTCGAATTGAGAATGGCAACGGCGCATTACGTGGTCTCATATCAAATGGGGCCAATGAGTAGCTAATCAGATAGCGCGACCCTGGTTAGAGAGTTTTAACCGAGGATTAGTCGGCCCTGAGTGAAACATGACAGAACTCGTGGCAGTGCTACTACAATGCTTAGGAAGTGCGATGCTGCTGAGCTCCGTGCAAAGACAGTTCAACTGCTGCATGCCATTGACCACGGAGCAATGTTAGGCAAGCACTACACCAAGTGAGAAGTAATAGGTGCTTATGCAGAGCTGCGTAATTACCAGAACGTCAATGGAGTGGAACAGAATGAAGATACTGAGCAAGGCCAACCCGTTTGTTGATGTGCGTTTGATTTTTAGGTCACCCTCTACTAGGGTGCTCCATGCTTTTGCGGGCATGTACATTTAGTGAATGCAAAATTCCATTTTTCTATCTTGCAACAGTGGCAGAAGTCATGGTGGTTGGTGTACACAAAGTAGTTCAGACACAAGCCGGAGCGCACAGTGCGCATGCCTTGACTGGCAGGATTCTTTTAAGAGTGTGCCACAGAGCTTGCGCTTAAGCTCATCCTGCTTGGGAAGCGCCTTGTCAAACACTCGCTGACTCGCGTGAAACAAAGAAGATGCTGTGCTCGCCCAGCTTTGTCTTGCTTGGTTTGTGCAAGCGGAGAGTGGGTAACAACGGAACAAACAGTGAGAGGCTAGGACGCGCTGGTTGTGTTCCAGCGCGAACTGTTCGTTGTTGTGACGTTCATACAGAATGTGGGTGCAAAATGGGGCTAGTTAACTGCATGTTGTGCCGCCGTAGTCTTTGCAAGTTTCGCGTCAGCTGTAATTTTGTTCTGGGTTGAAAAGGCTGGGTAGTTCCTGATGCAATTCAGAGCTTGAGTGGTGTCCAGCAACGAGGCATCTCATGCGCAGACGCAGAGCAGGCATGTGGCTGACGCGAACGCATTAGATGCTCTAGATCGGCGTGTCTGTCGTGCCGAAGTGAAAGTATTTGGGAGAATCCTTTTGGACACCACACGGAAACCGCGCAGCCGAGCCGCTCTTTAGATTGGTCTCTGTTCGTTAGGGGCCTTAGTGAGACAGCTGGCGCGTAAGTGGTCGCGCAATTGTACACAGCACTTATTAACACCAGAGCAATTACATATGCATTATCGGATGGCAGGTGCAGTTAATCTGTTTTCAGGGCGTGCTGCTTGCTGGATAGGAAGATAATAGTATATACGCCACAGGACTCGTGTGGCAATTCCAATGCAACATTTGCTACCTGAAGATTTGCCTTATGCAGAATGCGGCTCACCTGATGCACTCTATTAAAGATATAACATCACTGTACGGTGTCCTGTTGCGCTTGGAAGCGTGTGTGAAGCGGACAGTTTATTTCAAGTCAAGTGGAGTTTCCCTTGTGAGTGGAGTTTCCAATGCTTTTGTAGGAGCGTTAAAGTACATCACGCTTGAACCACAGTGTTTTCCTGCACGGGAAATCAGAGTCATATGACTGCTAAATGAATCTGAGACAGCAAGAGTCAAGTGAAGCATGGCGCTTGTCGTTGCCGAATATTTTGTTTTTGTTTGTTCCAAATTTGAGAGCTGCACACTCTTGCATGCACGCTTTTTTTCAGACACGAAAAGTCCCGTTTTCCCGTCATCCAACGGCGGCAGGAGCCATGACCGTGCGGTGTGGCAAGATACTTTATGGCAAGACTGCCGTGTACACCATTGGACAACACGCATGTCTTGATTTGGAAGACTTTTTTGCGAACACTTTGTTCAGCCCTGTGATGGATATTACGTTGTGGACGAAGTGTGCTATCAAGGGCTTCCCACTTGAAGATGTGATATATATACATTTTCTCAGCTTCGTGTTGCTTGGTTCATGTGGGCAGAGAGTTGGATAAAATCGGAGGAAGAACTGTTCTCTGTGACGCGCTGATTTTAGTTGATCTCAAACTGCTCATGGCGTCGAAGTCGATACGCAATGCCAGCCAGCGACGAGGTGAGCTGACTGTGTGCGCCTACTGCTGGAGGCTTTGTATGTGTCACTGGGTCTGCGGTTTCGCTGTAAGCTAGAGATATCTGGCGAAGGTTCATTGCAGCAAGATTACTTATCGAGGAGCAACTGAAATCTCTCTCAGATGATAGTACATCGAACTACAAGGACCGCTGCGCCAGTAATCCCCCATGATTATCACCATTCAGTCGGCTATCTGTAGGGACTTAAATTTGCGGCAGGCAAAAGCCTGCACTTTGTTGAGCAGGGCCCATTTTGAGAATCAGCTGCTTTTCAGGATGTAAGCATTACCCGGCTGCACACTTCGAAGCGGCATTCAAAAACCCGCTGGACCATGTTGACGTAGAGTGGCTTTTTAGCTTATAATCCGTGAGCCTTGCTGATACGCTAAACAGTTGTCATTAACACATCCGTGGATGTGTGAATTGTTGCCATTCCCAAGGCATTATGACACGCAAAGAATACTCGAGTACAATTTTGTTCCCTCTCCGCGCTATCAGTTTAGCGTCTTGTATAGCCCTACATGCGTGTGCTCGTTCATAGTAGAAGGCGCGAGGAGATTAGGACTCACAGAGGTGCTTCATAACATTGCTGGCAGCATGCTAGTGTCTTTTCCTGAAAACGCATTTGAACAAGCACTTTTCTAGTCAAAGATCAATGTCTTGTTCTCCTTCCACAGAGCGGCCGGTGGCTAGCTTGCTAAGATGCTGGGGCGGGGATGAGGCATCTCTTGACAAGAAATGTTTTAAGACTGGGACACTTTTCCTTTGGCCTTTTGGCGGACTGCACTTTCAATATTCCCGCCTGTAAGCCACGTGCCAAGGAAAAGTTTCTCAGCAAACACTACCTGCTAGGGGTGCTTCTCGCTGCTGTTTGTGTTGCCAAACAAATGAGGGGCGCTGCAGTGTGATGCAGTGAAATGTATTCGCTATTCCACCTGATGACTGTGCAGTATTTTAATTATTCCAAATACTGCACAGTCATCGTTGGACTTCGTAATGGGAACGTTAACCAAATAAAAGTCACCATTGATTTGCGCAAAATACAAGTTGGGGAAATATTATCTATTTCCCGTGTAGTATAATGCCAAACAGTCGGGAACGTAACTTCTGCGGTCGTTGAGAAGCACAAGTGGCCAGAGTATAGCTTGAAAGCTTGTGAGGAAGTGAACTGCTCCAAGCACTTTAGCCCGTCTCTGCAACTGCCCGCGGAAAAGCCACATCGGCAAAGTCAAGCAGAGGTGAGGCACAGCTCACCAAGGTGACATCGGTCCGCCTAGGTATGAGCCTGGAGGAATTGTTTTATATATGCATTTTGCGCTGTGTGATCGCCAAAACTATGCAGCACTACTGCTCACGAAAATTGAAGGTGGCTGCGCATAATACCGCCCGCTTCTCATCAAGGCTAATGAAGGTACATTGGGACTGAGACGTCACTCCACACACCCTCAAGTCGAGAAGGGTAGAAAAAGCGATGCATTCTTGCTGTTCTCTGCTTCATTTCAAGAGTTTTCGTCGGAGCAGCATCATACCAGACGAGCAGTAATGGCGATAGTGGCCCTCACAACTTTGCAGTTCTGGCAGCACGCAGCTGGACCAACGACTCACTCTCTAAGTTCACATTTGACCCACACTTTTGCGCACTTTGGTCGTTAATATCAACGCACTCCTGCTCAATTTCAACCCGAAACGAACCTGGGACATTTTGGCACAGTACAACGTCAGAGTAAGCACCTAGTGCAGAAACAACTGCAGGTACCACACTTTTTGCTCCGGCCTTTTGATCAAGATCTCTGACTAATTGAGAGTACATAATGCGTTCATCATATAGCAGCGGATTCTTGCAGCGCCAATCTATATGGCCAACCTGGAGCGTTCAGGATGTAGGTGTCCGTGTGATAACTTCATACTTCATATAGTAGCGTTCTGTATCTGCGTGAGTAGGTGACAATCGAACGCTTTAGACCTTTTCGGCAAACGTAAGGCGAAACGCTTTGGGAAAGGCGTGAGGAAATAAGCAAGCACACTGCTGTGGACGTGCAAATGTACACTGGTTCTACGGTCTCCCATTTTTCCTTTGCTTGAAGCGTTTCACGTATGGTACGTGCTACTAACGTTCACCATAATTAGAGAGGCAGGAGTTTTTGCCTCTATTTCGCTGAAAGAGACATGTGAATTTCAGCAGAGTCCCTGTAGACGAAGGTCGAAGTGAAAGTTCGCATGTGTAAAGCTTACCTGTGGTTCACCAGTTTCTGGCTTGGTGCTTGATACGGGGAAAAGCTTTGCTCTGTGCCCGTCAGAAGCGTGACACCAACAAAGCGAATAATACATACGCTAGGTATGCGAGACGTTCGCTTACAAGCCGGCAATTCATGTACAGTTCTTGGCCCTTGAGATGCATTCGAAGCTTTTCAGGCCTTTACACGCGATTCGTTGCTCAGTGTGCTCTTGCCGATTAAACACTGAGAAGTCTTTGGGGCCGCCAAGACAATGAGAAAAAAATTTAACGAGCCCTCTTGTAATATGCTGCAGGCTCGTGATGAAGTTTGTATATCCCATTAGCTTCGTTTGTAACGCGCTTAGATTCTCGTGCAGTGGGTGCGTTGCATTAGCTGAATATTTGGAGGCTTGTGAGCCAGTTGTCGCCACAAAGGCATGCATATTCAGCATGGCCTCCGGGTGCGAAATTTTCGCTATGCCCTATTTTCAAGAGTCGGACGAGCACGTCCTGTGCGCTGGGCGAGCCACAGCCGCTTATATAGACCTGCAGGTAATGGCGGACTCTGAAGACGACGGACTCAGGGTTCCAAAATGCTTGATTTCTGTCCTGTGACTCAGCCAAGCGGGTTTCGGTGGAAAAGCTTAGGCGATCTTCCGCGTGGCACCACGCACCAGTGCTTGGTAGCGAACGTGGGTATGTGTTGACCAAGCCAAGTTGGCATGCAGGATTTCGAAGACTCTGCGAAATCAGGACGCTGGCGTACAAGCTTTAACATTGTCCTTAATGCCTAGCAAGTGCGCTGTGTTAGACACTATGACAGTCAAGCATATGCAATGTGATGTTTTCGTTCACAGCGGCATCTGACAGCAGCGCGTGTGGGCAAACACTCGATAAGTTCAACTATGTATTACTCTGGCAGATTGCAGAATGTAATTATGCTTCGTCGTTGGGCCCAGCACAGTCTGCATTGACGGAGTGTTGGCAACACGTGCGGCTTCATCCGCCTCGATACTCTTAGCATGCGCTCTAATTGCCAAACAGTCTCTCACAGTTTTTCAAGATCCCAATCTGTTTGCTGAAGCTATGTATGGAATACAAACATGCAGCAGACACAGTGTGCTACTTTGATAAGCTCTTTCAGAGTTCGCCTCCTATGTGCCCGGCTCCAGGAGTATTTATAGAGTGGCTGGCATAAAGAAACCGACGTTTGCTTTACTGGAAGTGCTTCAAGTGCAGAGCAGTGTGTTCATCTAGACATACGCATATAGACAGCGCATGAAGACGCGCAGGCGAAGAACTAGCGCAAGACCTTGTTGAGATTTGGTGAAGTTAGCTCGCTTTAGTACTGTGATATGGCTAAGGACTGCATGACGTTTATGAGGTTTTTAAGACGTTTCTTCGAGCTTTGGTGTGGATGCTGGGGTTCGTGGGTGTGTGTTGGAGGGTGTTTGAAGCTTGGGAGGGAGCCCGAAAGTGCTACACGTGTGAGGAACAGTAGGAATTGCTGTGTCCCTGCACCGCTGGTTGTTTCATGATTGCTGATTGGACGGATAGGATGCTTATACAGCAGTGCGGCTTGAGAAAAGTGCGAGCACACCAAAGGGTTCCGCCTTGGGAATTTGTGGTTGCTTAATCATGCTGACAACGGGTGAGTTGGCTGCAACAAAGATGAGCTGACCGTGTTGGCGGTGTCCCACAGCTGCTTGCGTGGTGGCGTCCGTTTTAGCTTTTGACTTTTTTGTAGAGCTTTACCTCTGCACCAAGCGTTTGCAAGAAAAAGACTTGTCGGATAACAATTTCGCAATGACTTTGCACTTGCCAAGGCTTCAGAGTCTGAAGGAGGTTAACCTCTCACGAGCAGGTCTCGTTTTAGTTCCGAAATGCCTTTACAATTCGTGATCTCGGAGTTATTGCTCAGGCATATAGGCAGGAAATTCAGGGATGTCGAGTGTTGTACGCTGTGTTTCTGTGTTTTCTCTCAGCGATATCAGTTAGGCCAGCTGCATGTCGTGCGTCGTGATGCATCGGTTCAGCGCAAAATGTAGATGTTCTGGCTGGAAAGTACAAGAACCGGCAGAGATCTCATATGCTAGTCCAATTGCATTGGATCATTCTCCGTACTTTCGAATTTCTGCGCAGGCATGAAACTCTATGCTGCTTGGTAAGGAGTGGCTTCGGCGAAGGCCCTTAGGAGGAGAGACTTAACGTCGCAGTCTGGTTTTCGTCGTTTGTATATTTGCTGACCGTCTCTGCATACAGTGGATGTTTATAGCTTCAATTGCATGGCTTTTAGGTAGACGGGCACTTCCTGGGGGCGTCAAACAGAGCTGTGAACACATGCGTTTGCTAACACTGCAGGGTTTCGTTGACTGCTGCGGTTGGAGGTTTTTAAGTCGTTTTTGCCCGTTGGTGCAGTTGATATGAAGCGTGTGTAGGCCTGTTCGTGCAAATAACGATTCGCTGTTACTACTATGAGCGCGGGCGGAGAGCAACATGCTCGACTGGGAAAGACACAGTAGACGTTGGTTTGTTGTACGGCCTAGGCAACAGCAGAAACAAATATGCAGCTGCGCAAGAATTCTGTGGAGCCATTCAAGCGGGAAGTTGCTCTTTATAGTTTCCCCGAAATTTGTGTCAGTTTTATTTCTCTGAGCTCAAACGAAAGGAGGGACGAACTGTAAGGCAACACAATAAAGTAGCAGCGATTGTGTGAAAAATGGATTTTAGGGGTTCGCACATTGCGAGGCTCAGAGCTCCTTCGCGGCAGCGAGTGTGTCGGTACAAAAACTGCGAAGGGAAAGCTCTATGATCAGATCTAGATGCTTTCGCATGGAAAAAAGGTCAAGCTCAAGTGCAGCCTAGGGCTGCATCGAGTGTATCTATGAAGGAAGGGTTGTCACGGCATCGCGTTTCTTGTCGAATCTGAGAGTGACACACGAGTACTGGCAGTGGGCAGCAGCCCAATTTCGTGACCAGTGTTTGTGCTTCTTTTTCTCTTATTTGCGTACAGGCAGGCGCCTGTTGAAGGAGCCATATTTTTTTTGCTGATGGAGCAAGTGGCTTAAACGTAGATTTAGTAGGTGACTTTTCTGTTTCATTGCATCTATCTTTGTCCGTCTCTAGGATATTTTGGAACCTGCTGACACGAACTCCCAAAAATTCATTTGTAGCACCAACGATTTTGGACGAGGCGTTAATATGCACAATGCTTTTAGAGCCCTGGCAGCGTATACTTCCTGCTGCACCTCAGATACGTCAGGAATTCTGAAGTTCCAGATCAAAGACGGTATTCGGAAGAATCAATCTTAGAGGACATTTGCTGTGCATTGACGAATTAAGCTATTGCTGGACTTGTCAGTTAGTTGCACATGAGGAGATGGGTCGTGTATGACATGATCTAGAGGGTATGCCTACAGGAAGCCCTATGTCGCTTGAGATGACGGACATGTAAAAAAGAAGGACTGCAGATCTGTTCATAATATATTACACATTGATGCAGACGCAGTGATACTGCTATTCCAACGAAGTGACGAGCAAGCCAAACCAAGTTCCAATTCCTTTAAAGTGTTCAGACTAGATCGTGTGGTGAGGTCTCCATATGGCCTCACTTAGGCGGGGCTTCGCCACACGATGTAGTTTGAGCAATTTGCCATATATGAAGCTTGGTTTGGCTTGCTCGTCACTTCGTGAGGGTCGCAGAATCGCTGCGCCGTATATATTGTGTTAGTCTTTGAATATGCAACAGAATAACGCATATGGGTGCCTGTGGGTGCCTTCTCACAGAAGCCTGCGCCTCTTTGAACCTCATGTTTTGCATCGCTTGGTCAGGAATTATATCAGGACAAATTATAGGCTTCTTACGTAAATGACGGGCATTCAGACAAAACATTATAATGCTCGAGTTAAGAACGCGCTAGGCATCTCATCGGCAGCGATGCGAAAAGTGCTACGTACGCATTGTTGAATTTACAGTGGTTTTTTAATGTCCCGATATCTAGTGTGTGAACCTAGAAAGAGCCGAAACTTTGGCCCCTCTGCGAAAATATTCGTGCCCCTGGCTTTTAAACGTACGGAGCAGATGGACCGTTGCTTGTATGGTTCATTGATGTAAAATCCGATAAATTGTAACGCTAGCTCGTGAACTGCGGCAAAGTTTACAGACAATACTTGAAAAATACAGCCTGCGGGCACGCTTTTAGGATGCCCGATGTTGCAGTAGATTTCTTAAGACATGTCTAGTGAGTATACTTGGGCTGTACTAGCTTGTACGTTTGCTGCCCATGCACATAGACAGAGACAAACCTGGTGGAATGTTGCTATGGCGACCTTGCAGCAAAGCCGTATCTCAGTGTAATGCCCAGGATAGAAAAGACAAGGACAAAGCTTTTGTTGTTATAAAACGTGAAGTGCCTCGTACACTGTCTTCAGGCAGACACTCTTGACACAGGGACGAACTTTTTATTTCCGCATCGCACCGCAGTTGGCAATGTTTGCATGAAATCAAAAAGCCAACAAAGCGCTTGAGTATTATTTTGACGGTTCGCCTGGTTTGTTTTAACATTTCTAATATTGCTTCCCAATCCGGCCAATGTAGTGGCATCGGCTTCACGGGCAAAAGACCAGTGCTCATGGCCACAGTTAATTTGTGCATCTCTGCTTCATGAGATTGTTACGAAAGATCTCCTGGACTCCTTTAGAGTGCCCATTCTAATTCGTAAAACAAGCAGGAAGTTGATATATCCTTGTTGTCTAAGTCACGAAGAGAGCCCGTAAAGAACCGGCGCAAACTACCGTGCCTTCCACGAAGTCACGTGGAACAGCAAGACATTTTTCATTTCTTTGAATGCTACAAAGCCTGGACTCGGTTCAGCTGGTAAGCTTCTCAAAAGCACGATACAAAGTAAGATCAAGCAAATAGACATTGAGTATCCATTCATTTGTTTGGCACTTGCCGAAGGGGTTGACTTGATGCGCAACACTTACAAACGTTAAGACCTTGCGATTTGCCTATTCCGTGGGCGCCGAAGCAGCATTGCTTTACGTGGAATCCTCTGAAGGTTTTCTGTACCGCACGGTGCACGGTTCGAGACTTTGCTTGCTGTCACTTTGCTCAGCCGAGTGGCGGTGGTAGAAAAAGGCACACGAGTTCCTCCGTGGCATCAAAGGAATAATATTGTCTAATAGCGAACTTGATTGCATGTCTATTGAGGCATGCTGACCTGCATGATGTGGGACATTGAGCAAGATCCGGGAGGTTGGCTAACAGCCCTATTACCTGCTTGTAATATCTAGCAAGTGTGCCCTCTTAGACGCTGGAACAGTCCATGTGACACTTTTGTCCACAGCGACATCTGGCAACCACGCTTTAGGGCGAAGACTTGTTATGCCCGAATACTTGTTTTTCTGGCAGAACCCAGGGTGTGCTTATGCTTCATCGTTTAAGACCGCAGTGTGCATTGAAACCCCGCAGGAAGCGCGTATGGCTTCATCCGTTTCGATGCTCTTCTTAGCATGCTCTCTAACCGCCAAACAGTGTCTCACACTTTTGCAAGATTCCTATGTATTTACTAAAGCTATGTATGGAATACAAACACGCAGCAGACACAGTGTGCAACCTTGCTAAGCACTTTCAGAGTTCGCCTCCTATGTGCCCGGCTCCAGGAGTATTCATGGAGTGGCTAGCATAAAGAAACCGACGCTCGCCTTACTGGAAGTGCTTCAAGTGCAAAGCAGTGTGTTCATCTAGGCATACGCATAAAGACAGCGCATGAAGACGTGCAGGCGAAGAACTAGCGCAAGACCTTGTTGAGATTTGGTGAAGTTAGCTCGCTTTAGTACTGTGATATGGCTAAGGACTGCATGACGTTTATGAGGTTTTTAAGACGTTTCTTCGAGCTTTGGTGTGGATGCTGGGGTTCGTGGGTGTGTGTTGGAGGGTGTTTGAAGCTTGGGAGGGAGCCCGAAAGTGCTACACGTGTGAGGAACAGTAGGAATTGCTGTGTCCCTGCGACGTCGCTTAGTGTGTCACTGCTGATCGTCGCTCAGTGCGTCACTGCTGATTGGGTAGACATGATCTTTCTGTAAAATGCATGGCTTGAATGAATTCGACGGATCAGAGAGTGTGTACTTGGCATGTGCTAATGGTGCCTTTGCCTTGTGGGCAGCAGATGAGTCGGTACTTGATGTGAACATACCGTGTTAATGTTCTGCTGTGCATGAGGCTAGCTGTTAGAATCTGTTCTAGCATCATGCGGCGGACTCTCTGGGATAGAGAGAGGTAATACAGTTTGTAATTCTTTACTTGAAAGTCAGTTTTTGTTGACTGCTCAAAAGCTCTTGTAGAGTGCTTGAATTAAAGGTGCACGCAGCGTGGACTTGTGTATCGACTTTCGTGGCCGATTTAATACGTGGCCCTCAAAAGGATGGAAATAGAATTGGCGACGGTCTCATCGGCTTTCTTAACTCATCAGGTTCCCAATGTACTTAGTTGTCGCTGCCTTCAGGTTTGACTGCTACTAGGTCAGCGGGCGTTTACTCCATCTTGTACATCTTGCATGATTCCATCGTGGACATAGAGGAAACGCATTGGCAGGAGCTTACTGGCTCCATCGATTGTGTGTGATTCACGATGAATCCATTGACTTTCCAAGTTCTGCATCGACCTGGCCTCGTCAGGCCTGCCTTGGTTGATATTTTACGCAACACGATAGGAACGTACCTTTGCATCTTACGTTACTCCGAATTTCGCTAACAGTAAGAACTGCCAACACTGCGTGTCCGGCCGGATTCAGGTTGTGTGTTTTTACACGTGCCCAGCTGTGCTTGAGAGCACCAGCACACTGCAGGAAATCGCCAAAGACGACCTGTCGCTACCGGCAAATACCGTCCTGTTTCTCTGTCGATAAACGGGCGTGGTGCATTCTGGATTGTCCATGTGTTGCTCAGGAGCTGCGATGGCATTCGGGTTGAAGCGTCCTTGGCGTGCTCCCTTGCTGACTGGTGTCATTTTATCCACCACAAGTAGAGGCGAGTATTGAAAGAGTTCCACGAGCTGCAGCGCTTAGCCTTGCCGGCTGTGGACTGGCGCCTGTTTGAAAAACTGAAAAGTCTCATTTTGATGAGAGAAATGCGGCTTTTGCTTTGCGTGGCGATGCCCTGTGAAGTAATCTTCTGCAGGGCGCAATCAGTATAAAGATCTTGCTTGGTAGAGACGCAAGTAAGGCTTCATCGCGCGTGCTTGTGAGCGCACTTCAAAGCAGTGCACTGACAGGCAGCAACGCACCATTGTGTCGATCTTCTGGACGCACCAGGCCGAAGGACACAGATGTGCAGTATTGTAGGGCGCCTTCGTAGCACCTTGGGCGTGCAGTGTTTATTCGACTTGAGGCCTTTATCTGGAGTATGGGAAGCAACAAAGGCTTGAGTGCTGGCGCCGTCCTATGGAACGCCGTGAAATCTTTTCGGCGTGATTTAACTCTGTGCTTCTTCTTCAGGATGAAACGGAGGCAGCCAGTAGTTGAACCCGTTTAATGTAAACATTGACTTGACTTCGTGTCTTGAAAACGAAACCGGGGAGCTCCATGCATTGCAGTATGCAGCACAGGGCTCAACGGAGCAGAGAGTGTGTCATCTCCAAACGCGCGCGCCACGCTCTGATACTGAAACGCAAGCAGTTCGGTGGGCAGTTGGCACCACCTTAACTCTACTCGTGCAGCATGTCCTTTATGCTTAAGGTTTGTGACACTTCTGGCTTGTGTCATTTTACTGTAATATTCACGACTGACTGAGGCGTATCACTAGTTGTGTCTGCAGTACTGTGTTCCTAGTGCACAGCGCATCAACAAGCGCACATCCTAATTTATCCCGATTTGGTGCGCTGAAGGGAGTGCAAGGCATAGGCTTGCCAAATCAACATGCAGACGGCCAGTCATTTTGGGTGTTACGATACTACCCGAAGTCAACTGTATTGTGAAACCGTATATCAACACAGACACGCAGACGTCCACTCTGGCGAAAACGTCGAAACTGTAACAATAAATCATGAGCAATTAGAAAGAAGGGCTGCAAGGGGCTGAAGATCCTTCTCGTCTCGATGTGCTACGTACTCAACAGTGTCTCAACACGCTACAAGCCCACTAACCCGAAGTGTTTAGTTTTACCCTATGCCCTGCTTTTTGCAAGATCTCGTGCTTGAGCGATATCTCCGTCATTTGGCTAGGCAGCTATTGCTGCCGTTGCCATCCCAGGTCCCTTTCCCAGCTACTTACTAAGTTGCGATCCGGATACCTCCGTTATATACTCCGCGCCGAAGCATTCTGCTTGTGCAATCAGACCCTGCAGTGCTCAGCTGCGTGGGCGGTTCATAGGCACGTCAACAGTGAGATAAGCCCGAAAAACGTCCCAGCTGTTTGTTCATAGCCTCCACTGCATCCTGGTGATAACTCAAATCCCTTGGAAGCGTCGGTTGCGTTTTCTTCACCGGCATCGCTAAACATTACTATTTAGCAAATTGCGCTCTTCCTCCCGCAAAGCCTTACAGAGGTTCATACGCTACATTGGGCGTTCTGTGATGGTAGATTGCTTCCAGGACACTGATAGTTCTTTTAACGAGCTGCATGTTTTTCGCTTCGATGTATTCTTGGAGATGCGTTTTGTAATCAGTGCTGCGTCCTCTTCATGCGTCACTAGAGTCACACGTGGGCACACGTGCATGGTGGATTTGTGTATGTCACTCTTAGGAAGTTTCGATTCGAACTTTAATTTCAAAACAACAGTAAGGAGGCCTAGAGCGCCCTCGCGAGCTGTTATGGCCTCCAAGGACAGGTTGTGCCGCTAGGTACATTTCTGCATACTCCGCTGCCTGGGCTCGGATCAGCTAGCAAGATACTTTTTAAGAGAATTTGTAAAGTACCATAGCAACTAGGATCAAAACAATACACTGACTGATACCGGCGGGGCAGCACGCAAGTCACGGCGGCTCCCCACGTGCGATACGGACGTGTTCCCTGTTGAGGGGTTGCAGTATGAGAATATGGCACTTTTTGCGTCGGTGAAATGGGCCCGACAAGATCTGAGACCGAGTAACAGCTGCAGTGCGTATGGAGTGGGCGTCGTAGCGCGTTTTAGGTCGGTGCATGAGGCGGCAGGGCAGTCGAGACGGTGGTCGGCGGTGACCTCTTTTTGGATGCGTGTTTGGCTTGTTGCACACGTAGAGCGCAGCGCTGCACAGGAGGTTGGTTGCTGGGTGGTGGGGCGTTTCATATGCTAGTGGTGAGGTTGAGTTTGGTGGCAGAGCGCCGACTGGCTATGCTAGTGAAGCGTGTAATCTCGCAGTGGAATTACGAGCCGAGGGGCATGGACTTGAGGCTGACAGCAGCGCGGGTCGGTGGCGGCACGGAGTGTGTGTTTCTCGGAGCTAGGATTAAGTGCCAGAGCTGTGGATGAACTACAGGCGTTTTCGTGTTACTTTGGGGGAGGCATTTGCCAGGGCGGCTGGCATAGAGTGTATGGGGCGTTCGTGATACTGCTGTTGCAGTGCCAAGACCCCTCGGTGGTTCATACTGCCTCACAAAACGCCGCAGACGGGTGGGACTGGCAGCGTGATAGATCCAAACACGTGACGTGCATTTTGGATCGCAGTAGACATTTTTTGACTGGTTGTTCGGCAGCCAGGAGCAGCTGCAAGCCGCTACAGTTTTGGTCCTGCAGGAAGTGCGTTGAGAGGGTTGCACAGACTAGTAATGCAGTCGCGACTACAGAGACATGGTTTGGTGCTGCAACGTGTTACGGTGATCGCCACGTCATGATGAGAGGCGGGAAAGCGTTGACGTGGTGGTCGCGAGGGATGATGAGGCGCGCACAGCGGCAAAGCGGGTTTCACTGTTGCTCGTATTAGCGCGTAGCGGCGATCCCTGACACGAACTACAGTGTTGCAGGAGGGCGTGGAGTGCATTTGGCCCAGACACTGTGCGTGCCTCTTGTGGCTATGCATTAGGAGCAAACACTGCGCATGCCCCTTTTGGTTATGCACCTGGGGAACGTGCACTGGTTGCGTGTCGAGGCGGGCAGTCTGGATGAGCGAGGCGCAAGGATGTTGGATAGGCTGAGTCGAGGAGTGGACGTACTGCGTGCTGATTGGTAGGTAGATTGTTTGCTGCAGTGTGATTGGAGAGCTTCGGGGCAGCACACGAGTGACGGCGGCTCCCCAGGTGCGATACGGACGTGTTCCCTGTTGAGGGGTTGCAGTATGAGAATATGGCACTTTTTGCGTCGGTGAAATGGGCCCGACAAGATCTGAGACCGAGCAACAGCTGCAGTGCGAGTGGAGGGGGCGTCGTAGCGCGTTTTAGGTCGGTGCATGAGGCGGCAGGGCAGTCGAGACGGTGGTCGGCGGTGACCTCTTTCAGGAAGCGTGTTTGGCTTGTTGCACACGTAGTGCGCAGCGCTGCACAGGAGGTTGGTTGCTGGGTAGTGGGGCGTTTCACATAATACCGGGAGATTGTGGTTTGGTGTTCGTGCGCTGCTTTTCTATAAATGAGGATTGTCGGCACTAGTTGGAAATGCGTGGTCGTGTGTTATGTATCCGAACCGCGGGGCAAGGGCGCGAGAATGAAAGCAGCGTGCGTCTGTGGTGGCACGTGACGAATAGAGTTGACTAAGTTTTGAGCGTGCGTCTCGTTAACAGAGGTGCCTATGGTGTAGATTTGCTATACAGTAAAAGTCTTTGTGATAGAAAGGCGTGCTCAGAGACAACAGCAGTTTTGTCTAGTCGAGTATAGGCGGTTCAATATATCCTACAATTTGCACAGCTAGTGCGCTGCTCGTTTGCCTAACGAAAGGTATTGCATGCGTGACTCTGCGCGAGCTATACTGTCGCGTCCACTAGTAGTGTTAAAGGACTTCCTTTTAGAATCCAGGCGTTGATGTAGCTGGTAGAAAACCTACATGAGTTACTACTCAGTGATGCATATTTGCCCCTGAGCGTCAGAAAATGCATGCTAATTTTTTTGCACGTGGACTCCTTTTCTGTGGTGAAGTCAGCTACTTTGGTTTTCTGAAACGCCTTGTGAACGTGTCCTGTCGACGGTTAACAAGTAAGCAGCACAGTGCATACAGATCTCGGTTGCATGCCGGTTAGCTTCAAACATTTTCCCTACAGGCTTAATTTGTAAACCAGAAGGATCTGTGGTGGCGCAGCAGCACAAGGTATCTCGATCTTGAATGGCACTGGCTTAGTCGCGGTGCTTTTGCATATCGGAGCCTTGATGCGGGTCGGCTGGCTTCACTCAAGACTCGCTGAGTGATGTTCATGCATCTGTTTGCTGATGCTGCTTGACTGCGTTTGCTCAGTGTATTCACGGTTCGTGCAGTGCATTGTTTGCGATAGCATGCCTACGCCCCGCTTTTACGTGTTTCTAACTGCACAATTTTTGTTAACTCCAGCCAACGCAGGTCGTGCGTAGCAAGGCATTCATTTCTTTAGATATGCAGACCGCCACATACCTGGTCGACATATTGCCAGTCTATCTGATGAAACCACAAACGTGTATCTGCACTTTTTGTTCTACAATTATTTCGCGTTTTGGGATTTCCTGGTGTTGGCATAGTGCTGTCAAGCTCACTACAAGTAGTCCGGAAACGTTTCGTGTATGCCTTTCTCCACGGGCGTCTCATGTGTCCAGCAACAAGGTTCTTATGCTGCACCGTGATGTATTATCTGTTTGTAGCAGAAAGTGAGTTTCTAAAATTTTCCACCACGTGTATACCTTCTTCGCAAAGCGCGTTAGTCACTCCTTGGTGTGCAGATTCGGAGCGCGATGGACGCTGTATACCCTTTCCAATACCGCAAACTTTCAATCCAGAAGCTTTTTTTGTGGTTGATTGCTAAGCTCTGTGAGTACTGCAGAAGTATCTTAATTCGTGAAAAAGTGCCTTTGAAGTAAGCATTCTGGTGTGATAATTTTTTGCATTGTGCTTGCGATAAAAAATGGCACCCGGCCACGGCGCAAGCTAGCGGGAGGACACCCGGCAAACACGCATTTGACGGCTCGACAGTGTAGTGGAGCGTGTAAAATTACAGTTTATGCGTGAGACAATATGCTTTGATGTGCTGTTTTTTATCGAAGCTGCGTGTTGGCTGCATGTGGAGACAAAAACAGCACAAATGTAAAGAATATCACGTAGCGAACGGGACACAAAACAGTTTGTCCACCCGTTGTCCCGTGGATTCATTAAGTTGTTGAGATTGTTTGGCTAACGGATTGCAACCACTCGGTCGGTTTTATTACTTGCTGTCCCTTCTACATGAAAAGATTCTGCACCATTGCCCAGTGAGTGTTGTGCAGTATATTTGCTATGCTTGAACTTTTCCAGCACCTGCTTTGGAACTCCCTAGCATTCCTAGACTTTCCACCCTTCCCATATTTGGGCACCATGTTCCTGGATACGCCTTCCATGTAGGACAAAGTTCACATTAGAATGGTTGGCATTCTTCGTGGGCGCTGGCATTCAGGTCCCCTGTAGCTTGAATGTGTGTGTAGTGCGGCATGCTGGATGCACATTGCAAGAGAGGTGCCTTATTTGACAGATATAGCATCCTCAGTATCCGCTGACATACGGTGATTTACTACGAGCACTGTCAACGCAGCATGGAAATGGGTGAGCTGCTGTTCAGGAGCTCGCTGTTTTGAAGGAAGCTCACTCTGAAGCCATCAACAACTCCCCGGGCCGATAGAATTTTCCGTTTGCAAAAGAAAGCACCGCACTTTCTCACTGTGCCAAGACCGTGATGTTGCCAAGAAGTTCATGCTGCTTAGGTGCGCTTGCTTTGAGGCTGAATGCTAACGCGCATAAAAGCAGTTGGCCAAATGTGCTTTTCATAATGCCAGCCAAAACTTTGTCTCACTCAGTGCCCTCATGCTTCGGCCGTTTAATGTGCTTTTCCCTTGTGTTTTGACCTCCACATTAAATATATTTAATATATAATATTATATATATATATATGTGGAAAAGAAGAATCAAGATGCCACTCCTTTTAAACGCACCCCTATTGGAAGCCGGGTTCGTCTGAAAGGTAATAGCCTTTCTGAATTTTTGCTTGGTGCTTAGAAATATTGTGTGAGTGGCTGCCGTTGCGGCGCCTTTATCCTGTGCGCATGCTTCCATCGATTTTTGTCTGTGAAGTAAACGTCGGATTTGCTGCTTTAAGCCACATATGTGGATAAGCTTTTTAAACAGCTATTGACTGACACTCTTTCCTTGTTATTTTCTCCCAGGAGGCGTCTGTATTGAAAGTGCACTAAAAAAAACGTTTTCCCACGCCTTGCGAGTAAATCGCCGTGTTGAGTTGATCCTAGAGCTTTGGTGCAGTGCTACCGATGCGCTGAATATATTTGGCGACTTTTGTTTACTCCTGGTGAGACGCTGGACATCTAAATAAAAAGCTATTTACTAGGCAAAATGCGCAGCACGGATCGGTTTCTTTTTTATTCAACAGCGCGTGCTTGAGGTACTCAAATCGGCTTTCGGACCCCTCGTAAAGGAGCTTGGAATGCGCACTAAATAGTTACGCTCAGCCGCGCTGCGTTTTCGTATGTTTCATTCAAGGATGTCGCTGATTTCTGACAACGGGGTCTTCAACTCTTGAATAAACAACAGCTTGTGAGTGAGAATATAGTTATTTAAAGCCACGTGACCTCCGTAGTAGACTGCCCACGCCATTCATTTTAGTTGACGTGCTGATCTGGCAATGAATCTTCCCTGTAGTTTTTTATATGACCCGGATGATGCAGGACAATTAATTTAATCATACAAAATACTTTATATCAAGATATGAAGGTGATATTCAGCCCCAATCAGTTTGCAGGTAAATCCAGCACATGTGAATCGGCTGGAGTTGCGTTTAAGTGCTTTTGGATACGGTTAGCGTCCTGGGTTTCGACTTCACTCAAGGAAACATGCGGACACTCGCAACACACATTAACAGGATGAATATAGATTGTGGCTGTACTGCACGCACTTGAGTTGTATGCGATCACGCGCTTGTGTACTGGCTAAACGATTAATCGCCCTGAGAAGTTGGATCTAGGAGCAACATGGAAAGTTGCGAGAAGCCTGACGTGGAGACGTTTACGCGAACAAAGAATGTTTCCTTAACTTGAACGCTACCAAAGGCTAACGGCTATTTAAAGGTGTATAGATCATCTAGCAGATTTCTGGGGCACAGCTGACTCAACGAATTTGTCCGTATTACTGATCGTATAATAACGTGCGATTCACACTTTGGCTGTCCTACGTAGCTCTGTATTTATTGATGAATTGCAAATTTTTTGGAAGCGCCAGCTACGTCTGAGTCCCCCTTACTGTCCACTAGGTTTCGCGAGACCCCTTAAGTCACGCATTAAGCGCCTTTGCTCTTTACTTATTTTTGCACTCAACTTGTGGAGACTATTTGCGTATGCTCAGCAATGTGAAATGCTTTAGGTGGTGTACAGGTTATGCACCTGCTGCCCGGTCGCTGTACCGCTGCCGTGCTTCCGAGCATGCGCGGGTGAAGCCCGTACGAACACAGAACAGGGATGCTGGTAATCCAGCCGGTCAAAGGTTGTTACCGTCATGCTGTTCGCAAGAGAAGTTTGTATTTTGCCCCGATGAGCTGCTGACGGTTCAACAACTTCCTCTGTTGCTGCTCCCTCTCAACTGAAGTATTGGGATTGTCAAGGACTCCAACGTTCAGTCAGCGTACTTGCCTTTATTGCATTGCCAAATTCGGCACTTCCTTTTTCTTGAAAGAGCGCTAGATGCATGAAGTGTTTTTTTTGAAAACTAAACCGCCGATGCAATCAATTCCACCTTTCCAGCTGGCTGATTATCAGTCAAAGTGCACTGCTTAATTCTTGGCATCAGACTCTAGAATGTGATGGGCTTCTGCTCACGCATATTTTTGCTTTCTTGTACCTGTCAACCATAGAAAGTCTGTGGCCGGATTACCCTAATATGTATTCGGCGTTTGGCACTGCTCTGTGAACGGTTTCCGGCGTGCAGAGATCAGCGAAAAAGTATTCAAACTATTTTCAAACGTATTTGCTCCTAGTAAATGGTTGCATTGCTCTCATTAAGCCCCAGCAAGGCATTCATGCATTGGATCCGTTCAACTCAACGTTGGAAGATGAGAGCAAGAGGCCAGATTCGAGCTAGTAGATCGTTGACTTCAAACGAGACAATGCTGTTCAGCGCGTTCAGCTTCACGTTATCGTTTGATGGCGCTATCGGCTAAGATTCGTGGGCTGTCAGTTTTATGAAAAAAAGTTCAGGAGAGATGGCGCGTGAAAACAGACCGACGACCACAGTGAGCTTATTTGCTACTGTAGCAATTTTGTGACCCTAACAGTTCGTGTGTGAAGCAGGACAATTTCGACGTTTTATTTTACTTTGCCACAGCGTCACGAAAATCGCAGGACATTACGCTAGAAAGCGCGCAAGGGCGAAGTGTCACCAATTTGTCGTCTAGGTTTCGGCTGTCAACAACTCATTGCTCGCAAATAAGCCTCGGTTCATCGCAAACGTCGCTTTGCTCCTCGGCTGATAAATCTTTTCTTAGCGTTTTTGGTGAGACAGAAGCTATGCCGTGCCGTATCTATCTGCTCAGAGCACATCGTAAATGGCTCATACGCATCTAGGCACTTAGCGGTGTGTGTTTCTGGCGTGCTTTACAAGTGCATAGTTGTGCTTGACTTGCAGCCACCGCAGTCCAACTGGGCGTTTCACATTCTTCATTCTTTCAAGACCTCCCCTGAGAGGAATAGAAAAGACCGAACCAAGTGCTTAGGGGAATGCGCAGAGAAATCAGCACCGCTCTGTGTTTTGCTGCTGAAGCACCCTCCGCGTCAACTGAGAGCGTGCTAATTATCCAAGCGCTACGCACGTGGTACGAGTGCGTGACTAAAACATTAGTTGCAGAACAATGTAGTTCAAGACAGTGCATCTAGTTGCAGATTACCAATTTTGTTATGATGAATGTGACAAATTTGGAGCTACCAGCTTGTTAAAATAACACGAGCTACCAACTCATATACACGTAATGATTCTAGTAAGTGTAAATTTGCACTGAAAAGAGAATTGCAGAGAAGTCAGATATTAACGTGAACATAAAGACACAGTTTTCAAAGGAATCTAGTCTACAAAATTTATAGTAATTGAGGAATAGGAGAAAACAAAAGTTTGTGCGTGTTTCTTGACTACTAGACGCGCGGTGTACTGTGAAGCAGCAACAAACTGAAGTGAGGAAGAGACGCCGGCACGTTTGATGCATGCATTTTAGAATGCGGTGTCTTGTAGAAGGCAAGTAGAAAGGCTGGCAGTAAGTTGATTTCTCAGCTCAGTCAATTTTGAGGGGAGAATACAACTCCTTTTCGAGACTCATATGTTTCGACACGTATTCTGAACTGATGCACTGGACAAGTCAGTTTCCCCGAAGCTGAAGCTGTATCGTCGACTCAGACAGAGGTGCGCTGCTGTCGTTTCCGATTAATTGCAGGTTTTTCGTGTACTGAGCGATATCATTCGTGCTGCTGACTGGCGTTTATTTCCTATGATGAAGTGATGTGTTGCGTGACTTGCTTGTGGAACGTACTACATTGAATTTCAGGGGACGCCGCTCGTCACTGCATGAACCCAGCGCTTGCATTCTACAGTGTGAACTAGGCTAGATTTGGAAGAGGAATTGGCTTACCCGAGCAGAAAGCTTAAACAGTTCTAAAATCGCCGGTGCCTCATTTGCTGGATCTGCAGCTTTACCTAGTGAAGTCTTTTCACACTAAAACATTACCAATATATATATGATTGATTGCAAACCACACGGAGATTGTTCCGTTGTTATCGGTGCTCTTTTCCTCTTTTTGTAGCTAGTATGCTGCCTGTAGCTACAGGTTGAAGGCTTCGTTAGCAAGCGTCAGCAATGTGCGCCGATGCAGGATGAAAGACTCCACAAAAGATTTGACTGCTGCTTACACTTACTTGGTCACCTCGCTACCTATTTTGTTTTGCTTATTTCTTCACATCTTTATTGAGAACACCGTGCTGGTGAGTTTTCCTGCAATTATACTCTCCAAGTGAAAGCTGACCGTACTTAACGTTGCTTTACTATAACTGTCAAACACTGCGAAGGTGCTGGCTTCACTCAGCATCGTGAGGAGAAGAGGGAACCTGGTTATTAGCAGTGGAATTCTTGCAGCTGAATGAGGCACTGGGATGTTCACATGTTGGGTCCCCAGTTTGACTTTCGCCTGGCTGACGCACGTTTCTTCTGCCTGTGCGGAAAAGCTGACATCTGCCTGAAACTCATGCGCTGATTCTACACCCTTAATACAAATGAGCACAGTTTGTGAGTGTGCTAAGGCCTACGTTTCTTGCGCCGTGGATTTTTAGCTTGCTTAATATACGTAGACCAACAATAAATCTCTTACATGGGATATGCGCCCGTGTGAAACTTCGTTCCTGCCGAGCCTAATGTGCAAAATGCGTGCTCTCTTACTTTTGTTAATAGTAATTAATTTCTCGGAGTATGCACAGAGCTGTAACCCTTCCCGAGTCTAGGCGATGTCCGGTTTTGTGACGTTTGTTACAGGCAAGCGCTGCACATAGAGAGCGAGCTTCAGATCAATGCCGCTCTGACAAACCAGTTAAAACAATCATCTGGCCTTGCACATCTTTGTAAGATATATATGCAGCAAGCAACTCAATTTTCCAGGGTAAGTTTCTGTTTCTACTGGGTGCGTTCGCAATCTTATGAACTCTACATGCACTTCCAAACGATTCGGCGCCAATCTTTTGGATGCACAAATCTTTCTAGGAAGATTGAACTCCGAAATTTGTCTGTATTTAGACAGTCTGGGGTGCAACTGACAACAACACTGGTGGCAGACTTACATGCAGTGGTTGGGGTTTTCAAAGGCGCTATCTGCGTCGTGGCAAGCATGCGCGGTCCTTTGATTCCCAATTAGTAGCTTTTGCACTTTCAATAGTATCACAAAATCTACTGCAGGAGCCAAGTGGAGATTGTTCCGCGGTTTGGGTTGCGAATCGTCATTGCCAGTTCCTATCAGGCGCAGTCGTCAGCACAGTCGAGAAGAAAAGCTTACCAAAATTCGCTTTCCATGTTTGAGAAGAACGGGTGGCACAGAAAGTGTGCGCCGCATGCACATTTTGGCGAAGAAAAAATAAACTGCCAGCGTACTGCATCTGCAGTGAGTGCGTCGTCTTTGGGATGGGCCTGTGCAGGCTCATACTGTGCCCACTGCATGCTATCGTGTCAGTCGATGCTGCAGCTCAGCTCAAGCTAATATTATCGAGAGGGTGCTTGTAGTCTTTCAGTGAAACATTGAGCTGTTCTTTGAACGCTGAACGATTACTCTGTGTCCGTTGTCTCTTTTATGTGGGAACGATTCAACTTTTGTTCAGCTGTTTTTTGATGACTTCTTCTTGAACTTTGCTCATTAATCCACGAACTCTTATTTGGACTGCACGTCGGCGCCATAGCCGTAGTAAAGCTGTATGGTTTTGTACGTTGTTTCCATACATATGCACTTCAAGTACATGTTCCGAGCTAGAGCCAATGGTCTATCATTAAAAAGCATATTTCAACAGTCAGGTTGTAGTGGTTCGCGGGACTGAAAGCTCATGCGCGGTTTGTATTACATGCCATTTCTCCCCTATTCTCCCAAAAATCACTGCGCGCTACATGAAAATTGAATCATCAAATGCTACATTTGTGGATTGATGGAAATGCAAATGACGCAATTTAACGTAGTCAAAATGAAAGGCTGAACCCGTGAGTGCGAAATTGAAAGAAAACAGTAGGATGACCAAGAGGGGCAGCACCTCTGAGTTGAGGAGCTCGGAGTATTGTCTTCGCTTGAAGTTCCTGCGGCCGGGACAGTACACTCTGCTGTTTGCCGCCAGTGCAAAAATTTTTTATTGTGCAACTACTGTTCACTCCTCAATGAGTTTTTTCGGGCTCTTTGAGATAAATTGGGAGACTCGACATTTCCAATGCAGCTGCGCAGATCATCTGTGGACCACAAGTGAAAATTTGTATTCATTTAGTTCACCGGAAATTTGGTCCTCGAGCCTTCATGAAAGGAGTTGCCCATACCCTGATAGGGAAGTGCTAGTGATGTGGATAGGGACATTTGACGTTGCCCTGCTTTGTTGACGCTTTGGGTAGGGAAAACGCGGACGCTTCCCCGGCTTACTCATCATTGGGCACGGTGCAAGTCCGTTAGCCTCTGAAATTTTCTTTAATGTCTCAGTAAAGTCATCTAAAGCACAGACAGGGGATGCAGTTGTCTAAGCAGTTTACCTCGGAACAAAATCGTCCTGCCTCTGCAGAAGAGGGACGATGATTCTGTCCCTAGGTAAGTTGCTTGAACAATTGCATGTCCTGCTTGTGCTTTACATGGCTACATAAACCTTATAATGACCCAATTATGTAATATCCATGATTCCCAAATATGGCCCAAGAATAATTGTATTCCTTTCAAAACGCTCGACCCCTGCTGTCGCGAAGATTCCTTCCTCGGCTTGCTGCCAACTGTAACCTCTGCATTCCAGAACTCACGTGGCCCATCACACAGTTTAGCGCTGACTACTGCCACTAATGCTTCAGCGTCAGTTTATGTGGTCTCTAAATGCCATTCTTAAGGTTCTTCGTGGGATGCAACACCTGTGAGTGCCTACTTGTTACAACAGCATCATGCTCGTGGTGAATCTGACAAGCACTTTTAGTATGAAAAGAGCCACTCTAGAAACTCTAAAACCAGCCATCCATAAGATAATTCGAGTGGCGCACAGCGTCTAGAAGTGGCAAGCAGAGTGAGGCAGCAGAGGCAGAGGTCGGCTGGGTAATGTATGAGCGCACACACAGAGTTGTGTTTGGAGTGAAAACAATTTTCACCTCTCCGGTACTTCAGTGTCGCCTTAATTTTTTTGCGTCATAGAACTTCTTTTTGCTCAGGGGAACAGCCAGTGACAACAAGAACAGAGAAATACGCAACACATTCAGGGGCTGTCCCCGTTTCTTACTTTGCAGCTGTGTTGTGATGCTCCAACATTCTTTTAGCTGATATTTACCTTTTTAATTTAAAAAAAACTATTGCTTCCCTTTGACTGTCCTGCTAGGTAGGGAGCAGCTGGTGAAGCCGAGCCAGAACCTTCACGATATTTCAAGACCTTCAATGCTGTTCCTTAGGCGTCTAGTGTGTGACTCTGCCCCGTTTTTGTCCTCAGCTTATTTTATGTGCGAATTTCGATTCGGCTTTTGGCTTTGCAGCATCACAAGATTTCTCTCTTTTGCTCTCCTTTTTTTTCACTGTTGCTTCTTTCTGCCTGTCTGCACGCTTGTTCTTCCACGCTGGTACTTCTCTATCATCGCCTGTCCAACTTCATGTTCTCCACCTCTTTCTTGTGCATTCATTACTGCACTCCTCTGTCCGCGTCATTTTGCTCTCTTTTGTTGGTTTTCCACCTCGCGCTTCACATTCACTTCATATTTTCCTTTTATTCTATGTTTCTAACCCGTTATCTCTCTTCTTCATCATTTTTCGTCTACACTGTGTCTGTACTTTTGCACTAGCTTTTCCAAGACGTGATGGCTTGGGTGACTGTGCTAAGTATTAATCTCAAATGCAGTGGAGATGAACAGTTTCACACTGTAAGCTTTCTGACTTTCAGATGACCAGTAGGTTTCCCCCACTGATCTTGAGTGCCGGCAGTGTATTTTCTGAAACGTTGCGTTTCACAATTGTGCCTGAAAACTTAGCCACGCAGGGCATATGCCAGATAGTCGCTTAAGGATTTGTGATTTTGTATTTTCTGGCAGTTTCGGCGGTTTCCATTACTAAATCTCTCTTATTATTTGCATTCGATCACTTGCTTTGAATTCTAGCTTTCAGTTCAGGTTCATATTATGGAGGCCGGAATTGTTACGGCGATGTTTCAAATGTATGTGTTTTCATTTTCGCGGATTCCACCCTTTTCCACGTATAAGTGCTGACTCTTCAACACAAGTGGTGTTTCAGGTTGTTTCTGTAGTCTCCTAGTCGTTACATCTACAAAAGCGTCCATTCATTTTGATTATACAAAGTGCGCCTGTCGCGAGATGATATACCTAGCAATTTTGAGATGTACACAATACAAATATAATCGCTAGATGATACGTGTATTGTGTACAAAAAATTACTAAGCGTAGAAGTACCATGAACAGGTATTCACGCGCAAGTGCGAATCAGCTCTGAAGGTCAATAATTTGGAGCTATTGAAAGGAGAAGTGTATGCAGAAGACGTGGGGGAAACAGCCAGAATTCAGTGGCTGCAACATCGTGCAAAACGGATGAAGTAGAGCTAGTGCTAGCGGTGCCATCAACCGTTATGCGGTCGCAATGCTACCTATTCACAACTAATTGGGCTCCATAATAATGAATCTCACTTAGTTGTTTTGCTTCAGAAGCACTTCATATTAACGAAGTGCTTCTGAAGCAAAACATCAGCAGGACCAGCACGCCAAGCATCGGTTCTTAAAGAGTGTCTTATGAACGAAGGGTGCGGTTGCTTAGTTACTTGAGTCACTTGGTCAAGGCGCCGAATTTGAAGATAAGTCCATATGTAGACAGGACGCTTAACGCAAAGTTCGTATTCCCAGGATGGAGAGCAGTAGTTTAGGTTTATATCACTCGGCAAGGAGAAGCCAGAAGCCGTCTTCAATCCATGTGCATGCTGGCATCTATGATGCGTCATTTTTGAACTGCGGGCAAATGCCTTGCGGCATATGAATCGGTTTACTCAACTATTTATCGTAAACTTGGATCCGCCCTATACCACATGGCGGAGACCCATATATGCCCGTTTAGAACAACTTCCTTCAAAATAATTCCCCAAAAGATTCAAGACCACATGCAATGTATTTCTAATTAGTTCAGTTAGGTGTTGAAAGAATTACGCACGCATAGTCTGAACCCGGCCGGTTACTACCCCGGCACATCTGCTCTGTAGTGGTGGTCTCACATTGCTTCACGCCATGCTTCATTTGTATGCTTCCATTCATTATATAGATGTGTTGTTAGTTTTCGCTTTTGACTTTTGGAGCCCTTTAGCATGCAGATGTCCTTCTGGTCAAGCCAGACTGCTGGGTCCCGACATCTGCTCTAGCAAACAGCAATGGAGCAACTTTATAAATTGTTTTCCCTTTGTCGCATTTCCTAATTAAACTTTTTTGAGCTTTCTCCAATTTCCTTTGTGAACTTTTTTGGAGTTTTACCATTATAATTGGCATTGAGAGCTAGATGCACGCACCCATATATGTCACCCAGACTGAAGTGTGTAGGATTGAGGTGAGCACCGGCCTACAGATGATCGACAAAGCTTGCCCCAACTTCTTCTCTCCCAGTAGAGCAGAAATGTTACGCTATAAAATTTCGAACAGGACGAGAAATTGTTGGGAAGCTCCGCTTCAAAGGTCGTTTCACACATGCATTGCAACTGGGACAGTTATACTGTTGTCTAAGCTGTTGCAGACCGAGTCTACCTCAATATATATAAGCCAGCTGCCCAGAGTTAGCTAATCACTTGTGTTCAGTCTCAATTCACTTCTTCACAATTTATGGAGAGAACAAAGGTATAGGTTTAGTTTATTTGCAGCAAGACATTCACGAGGAAGGATGCTGGCAGACGGCTCCCGAACATAGGGGACAGGAGAGCGCTGTGCTCCTTGGTGGGACTTTCGCCCTAGACATCAGTACATTTGTGTTTTAAATGTTTTTAAAATATATTTAATTGCATTATATACGAAAATGGTAGGGTTGACGCCCTTCATTGCCGCCAATCTGGCGCTTGCAATCCTGTTTACGGAGAAGGGAAACGCTCTTGCTTCCGAATCTGAAATACAGAGTGAAAGTTTGAGCATTCTTGACGTAAAGAAAATTTTTAGCCGCGCAAGCACATCTATAGCGGCTCTCTCCATGTTGGCTGCCGTAGCCGCAATGATATTTGTGATGTTCAAGTGCTTCGCGACGCTCAAGTCCTACGGAAGAAGCAAAGCGGTGCCAAGAAGACTTGCAGTAGCACCTGAAGACTCATGCAAAGTATGCATCTTGCTAGAAGAACTCATGCGGCACGCTAAAGCTCGTGGCACGGGAGGGTACCGAAGTTTTCTCTGAACCTTTACGGTGCGGAACGTTTGATATACCAGGTGCCACTGCTGTGCAGGCTACCTTTATGCACAATGGCAACCTATATTCGGAATAGCTATAGTGGCAGATGGTCCTGTGCGACGGGGTAAACAGCGACGAACGTTTGATGGATAAGGGTGCTCCCTGGTTCCCGGTTATTTAGTGGGTGGACAGCGAGCTGACGAAACTAGACCTAAAACAAGCAAGGTTGCGAAATTTTCGACACCCTGAGCAGCAAAGTATACTACAACTCGGGACAAGAAGACCGGCACTTGGCTATTGATGAGCAGTGGCTTACAATGAATTTGTGCGACGCAATGAAAACATGTTCATCTTCAAGTGTAGAAAGGGCACTATGATGTGCCTGTCTGCGCTTCCTTGCATGCATGCAATCGTTAATGTGAAATGTAGCGACTCTCGTGCATCAAGAGTTCTTCTTATGCACTAAAATAAGACGGAAGAGTTCATACAAATGGCGCAGCAATCCATTGGGTACAAGTCACAGTTAACTGAGAAAATGCCATGCTCATCGGAGGGTCCTCAAAAGCTAAGCTGCGAATTTTGCAATCAAGGTGCTGAGCTCTGAGAAAAATGGTCTCGAAAGTTGTGAAGTCTTTTGTTCATAGTTAGTCTCCAGACGGAAAATGGCTGTTGAAGAAACGCTGTGCGGCACATGTCAGTGTCTGCTCTTATACCTGGATCAGTGCCCATCACGTGCGTCAGAGAATGATTCAAGGGGCAGGAACGCCTGAAAGGAATGATCACAAATGTTCAAGACCGTGTACGTTCAGGATAGATCGACCATCAATCGGATCCCTATTCACAAGATAGCTCAGCGATCGGGTGCATAACGTTTATTTTGGTCGTTGCCTGCCCACCCTATGCCACCACTTTGCTGACGAGGAGACGTGTTCGTAACAGCATTATGCGCCATACTTTTTTCAATCAGAAGGGAAACCCCGTAACGTGGAGGAGCATTGTGTCGACGTTGGCTGCAGCATCGTTTGTTATGGTCCCTCTTTATTTGGCCTACTGTAGATCGTGCGTCATTGCTCCTGGACAATAGCATGTGCAATGTACGCAGAAACATACTTTGATAAACGACGGCTTCAATAGAATTGTTTGTGTTTTCCGCGACTTACTCAGTCGTACGTTGGGGTGCATGTCTTACGCAGGCGACAGTGCAGCACGCGCTGTGCTGGGGCTCTGCTTCTTGTAGGATAAAACGCATTTTTGGTTGTTTTAGCAACGGCTCATCTGGCCTGGTGCCTCGTCTCAGTTCTGATGTACACATGTGCGCCTCTGGCCGGACGTAACAGCAAGAGCCCTGCGACAGTCTTAGGAGCAGATGAGGAACAAAACATCGACGGCACTGCTTGGGGAGTTTGATCACAAACGGGACTAAACAACAGATCCCGGTAATAGGTAGCCGGTTCATCCAGGTCTGTGAGAGAATCATGCAGTTGTGAACATTCAAATTGGTGTTTTTGGCCCCCACAAACCGTGGGCCCCACTGGAGGCCATGATGGACGGTTGATCAATTTTAGGAAGTGCGTCGTCCTCGAAGAAGGCCAGCAAGCGCAGATCAGACAGGGCAGAAGCAGTCACTGAGCTAATGAAGCGGCTTGTTTAGCACAATGCTCAAGAATATAGCCGTGGCAGCTGAGTGACAAGCTCAAGCAGGCCTCTAAGCAGATCCAGCGCAAATTGCTGCAAGGTTGGTAGCGGGGTGGAATGGGACTATCGTCCTTACCAATAATTTGCCTTCAGTTAGTGCGTCGCTTTCATCAAATATTGACATGCGAGCTCTTGTGAGCAACATATATGGCGGTGATGGCAAAATGTGGGCGTCTTGTCTGTTGGACACCACTTCCTAGAGACAAAATGCCTTGCCAGGCCTTGCGTGGCTTATTCAGCTGCCGTACTCCGTGCGGTTACTCTTTAGCCACCGCTACAGAAGTTTTGGGAATTTATAGGTAATCTTCTTGTCACCACGACACTTTTGTGCTGCATGCGGATGCTCAGCTCTCTTTCGAACTGAAAAGAGCCATTGAGAATGCTTGTTGAAGGCATTGTACAACAGCAGATTCGTGGCAACAGACTGCAAAGTCTAATTGGTTCCAGAACAATGTAATTGGTATTAAACGTTTGTGGGCGCACGGGACGAACGCTTCCGCTTGAAGAGCTGGCCTACAGCTCACGATCGGGAAACTGGGAATCGCACGGTCTTAGCCAAGCGTCTAAGCTTCAGACACAATAAGTTTTGAGTATAACAGATGATTCTAAAGCAAAGCAGAGAACATGGCATTGGTTATGATGCTGTCGATCACCGTAAGAGGAGAAAGCGTTGTGAACGCTCAATTCTAAGCAGCACCAATTGGTGCTAAACGTTTCGGGATCACGGTCAAGGCGGTGTTTAGTGGGATGCGAGCTTGTGGGTTCGCCGAATGTAGTACGAGGACAAAGAAACGTTCAACATAACATCGCATGCGTTCCCACTTTCACCAAGGACATATGCTATATACGCCTTCCTGTTCTAAACATGAACTTGTCATTGGTATTTGATCTTCGCGCGTAAACGGCTACTGCAGGCAGTTTCTGTGTAGCCCGTCTGCGAAGCGAAAGGAAACTGTTGAAGAAAAACAGAGGCAGTGCACCGTACAGTTATTTTTTCTAGTTTTCTTTTCTTTTGAGCAATTGTTAGAAATTTGTTGGGGATATTATCGTAAAGTTTTCTTCAGCTTTTCTTCTTATTGTTTGGTTGATCGATGTTTGTGAGGGAGCCTTTTGAAAGCTGTGTGCAAGAAATGCCTAAATTAGTTTTTCCGAAGGTGTTTTGCTCGGCGAAGCTTGTGGTCGCCACGCGTTGGGCTGGTGATGCACTACTACCTTAAAGGAGGTGAGCCGGTACTCCGCTGCTACAGAACATGCAGTAGCATATCTTTCGTTTTTCACTCCAAGGTAGTGAATTTCGTGAGATTGTGGAGAACACTATATCAGCTTGTTGACCTGTCCTGTTTATCTGAACATGCTGAGGGCGGCGCAACGTCGCACTGTCCGTTAAATTACTTTGGATAAATCCTCCGGAAATATCACAACGGTGGCAGCGAACGCTTTAAATACGCTTAGCTTCCAGGTTCTATTTTCAACGGAGTCAAACGCACACAGGTTTTTTTCGAGACCTTCATAATTGGGTCCATGCGTAGCGATTCTGGAAACAAATGCGCATACTGGAAGTAGCACCTAAGTGCATTGTGCCTGAGTCCATGGAAAGCCATTTTCAAAACAGATGCATTTACTGGGAAAGACCAATGAGACACGGGCTAGCTAGTGCTGAGGGGCAACTTAATCGCGTCGATTTGGAAGCAGCCCTTTTCTCGCTTGTCGAAAAGCGACACGGAGAGATGAGCAGGACAGATCCTTTTTTGAGACTGGGCGATTTGCCGTGCATCCTGTTAAGGCACATGAAGGTGCATTCCACTAAGTGCCAAAGTTTCCCAAGAGACTAGGAAACTCTCGAGGGTTCTGAAAGGTGGAAGGACAGTTTACGTGCATTGCTAGTCGCAGCATCAAGTACATCAGGTCTTCGAAATTAGTGATTTCTAGCCAATGGTAATGTGGCATTTCCTGAGAACTGCCAAACTGCCTGTGACTTGGCGGTTTGCTTTGTAGATTTATTGCGGTG
The DNA here is from genome assembly GCF_000499545.2 of Eimeria tenella. Taxonomy (NCBI): domain Eukaryota; phylum Apicomplexa; class Conoidasida; order Eucoccidiorida; family Eimeriidae; genus Eimeria; species Eimeria tenella. The sequence continues at coordinate 161,795 of NW_013543367.1, read as the reverse complement.
ACCTCGGACGGTGTCGATGCAATGTGACTTTTGCTGATTGCTTCCACTATTGGTGGGGTAAGGATCATTCGGACGCAGGTTGACGGTAGACGTAACTATTAGAAACCTGGAGGCAGCCAAAGGCCTGATCAACCATTGAGTTGTGTACACGAATGAATTGACGCAATTATCTTCTTCCTTTTTTGCTCTCTCGCAAAACCGTAGCCAGCCGCGACAACAGGCTTGGTTGAATTTGCGGGACGTGGTCTCCTGTTGAACTTTAATCTTTATCACATTCTACAGGGGTAAAAAATGAAATGTGAACTAAGAATCGGGAAAGCTTATCAAACTCTTCCTACAGGACTGGCTAGACAATCTCTTAACGCGGATCACACGGACACACTCTCCACCTCAGTCAGGGTGAAGAGCGTGGCCGTGTGATCCGCAGTTAGAGATTGTCTAGCCGTTCCTGTACGAAGAATTTGATATGCTTTTCCAAGTCTTTTTAATCCAGAAGCTGAGGCATCAAAGAGGCATTTCTCAGAATCAAGCCCCTCACTGCCTAATCTACTACTTGACAGGAAAAGAGTTAAAATTTGGTGGACCAGAACAACTGAATCATATTCCTTCTAAGCTCTCCGTTGTTTGAGATTACTGTTGCTGCAGACAAAGTTTATGGTACCTGCACATACCAATATTCTCTGAGGGCTAATGAAGTCTTGTGGTTACATAGATGAGATGGTCTATACGCTTGGGCACACACACACACATGAAGTGAAATGAAACATCCAATTTAGAATTATTTGAATTCCACTCATTTTCCTTTATTGGTCTCTGACGCTATAAGCAGAGCCACAGCAGGTCCATGAGCCAGCGAGGAGAAGCAGATTGGCATCTGCAGCTATTCATGGGTTCTGCCGGTCCTACCAAGCTCCTGACAATTCCGTTGGCCACGATGCGAAATCTAACAAGACACGTTTTGCAGAGTTCACGGGCAGCCAAATGCCTAGAAACCCTAGCTTGCATTAAGACATGATTTAAAATGACGCAACTAGCCTTTTGGGAAAGTTCAGCTGCGCTGAAAATGGTATTCCTGGCTTTTTGTGTACTTTTGCTGGCTAGCAACACTGTCTTCTGGCAGCTGCATCTACTTGCTTGTCGGAACAACATAAGAATGGTAATACATGCATTCTCGACGTCTGCGTAGCATTTGTGTTTGCCATGCTGATTGGTGGATGCAGCAAGTGCGTTAGGGAGACTTCTCGAATCCGGTGAAGCGTCACAGACTACTTCGGGCGAGTTAGTCAGATCATGGCAACATCATTGTATGTGCCAGCAGCAAGTGGCATGGCTTTGTCATATCATCTGACATCGAGTTGTGACGCAACATCCTCCATAACATTAAGGCGAAAGTTTGCTAGTGAAGGGCGTCATGTGATGCTTTCTATTTCCCTACTGAGTGGAACGTGAATGTTTGCTGGCTTACTGAGCGCAACAACTTCATGGCGTGAGAGCCTCAGCGCAACAACTTCCTGGCGTGAGAGCATGGTGTGGAAAGGTAAAGAAGCGACATCGAAAGAAGAAATTCACAATGCTTTGAGTAAATTGCATTGGGCATTGCATTAGGCTGGTCCACCTGAAAGGACGCTTGCTTATATTTGCTAGGTGGTAAGTCAAAAAATCACAATAAATTTGCCGGACAAAATAGGAAACACTCGGCAGCATACCGTCATGGCAGCATTACTTCAAGGATCGTTGGCATGACGCTGATTTTACATTGCCTGCTCGTCAATCGGCCGAATCATCTGGGCTTCAAGTTTGAAGCGGCGCAACGAGTAGCTTTCTATTATAGCGGCGCGGCTGTGCGAACAGAATGGCGCAACGCGTGTCGTGGACAGCAGTGCACTTTCTCCTTGACGACGCGACAAGGTGAATCCTCATGGCGTGCTGCTGAAACTAAGTTGGATTCGATCAATGAATCAGGTGAATATGCGTGGAAAACTTTGCTTGATTATTTCACGTCATGGCAAGTGCATCGCACGTGCCGGCAGCGCGCAGCCTGTTTGGCATTATGCCTGCGTGAATCGGGCCACTGCTTCGTGACTTAGCTGTAAGGAGGCGCTGCGGATGCGTCCATATCATAACAAAGGCAGTGCCACTTCTCGATGCGATGAGAGGCTTTCTGGCGTCTCTGTGGTTGGAAGAGTCTGTTGATGTGCGGGGTTGGCGCAGGAGAGTGGAAACGCGACATCGCACGTAGAAGGGCGGAGTGTGTGGTGTGCAGTGCAACGCGTTCGTGCTGTACGACCTGAGTAGGGGAATCGCGGGCGCTTGTTGCTTATTGTTTGCAGGACGTGCGCTGGAAAAGCTGCTTGAATCAGGCGAATCTGGAGAAGCCACGTGGCTTGACAGATCCTCGTCATGGGTATGTCGTTGCACGTGCTGTCAGCGTGCGGTTGGTTTTATATTATTTGGTTGGGTCAGGTTGGTCATTTTGTCTTCTGCCTTGACAAGGCAGCATGAGTGCATGGACACTGTCGAGACGAGACTGCAGTGCCTTTCGTGGAGAGACGGGAGTTTCTTGTTGACGATTTGCGTAGGGAAATCGTGAGGGCTCATTGCATGCTGGTTGCAGGGCGTGCGTTAGAAAGCCTGCTTGAATCTGGAGAATCAGCAGAGGCCATGTGGCTTGGCAGTTTTCCATCGTGGCGACGTCATTGCATTTGCTGCCGGCGTGCGTGGATCGGGCCAGTGCTTCGCCACTTAGTTGTAAGGAGGCGCTGCGGATGCGTCCATATCGTAACAAAGGCAATGCCAGTTGTCGATGCGATGAGAGGCTTTCTGGCGTCTCTGTGGTTGGAAGAGTCTGTTGATGTGCGGGGTTGGCACAGGAGAGTGGAAACGCAACATCGCACGTAGAAGGGCGGAGTGTGTGGTGTGCAGTGCAACGCGTTCGTGCTGTACGACCTGAGTAGGGGAATCGCGGGCGCTTGTTGCTTATTGTTTGCAGGACGTGCGCTGGAAAAGCTGCTTGAATCAGGCGAATCTGGAGAAGCCATGTGGCTTGACAGATCCTCGTCATGGGTATGTCGTTGCATGTGCTGTCAGCGTGCGGTTGGTTTTATATTATTTGGTTGGGTCAGGTTGGTCATTTTGTCTTCTGCCTTGACAAGGCAGCATGAGTGCATGGACACTGTCGAGACGAGACTGCAGTGCCTTTCGTGGAGAGACGGGAGTTTCTTGTTGACGATTTGCGTAGGGAAATCGTGAGGGCTCATTGCATGCTGGTTGCAGGGCGTGCGTTAGAAAGCCTGCTTGAATCTGGAGAATCAGCAGAGGCCATGTGGCTTGGCAGTTTTCCATCGTGGCGACGTCATTGCATTTGCTGCCGGCGTGCGTGGATCGGGCCAGTGCTTCGCCACTTAGTTGTAAGGAGGCGCTGCGGATGCGTCCATATCGTAACAAAGGCAGTGCCAGTTGTCGATGCGATGAGAGGCTTTCTGGCGTCTCTGTGGTTGGAAGAGTTTGTTGATGCGCAGGGTTGGCGCAGGAGAGTGGAAACGCGACATCGCACGTAGAAGGGCGGAGTGTGTGGTGTGCAGTGCAACGCGTTTGTGCTGTACGACCTGAGTAGGGGAATCGCGGGCGCTTGTTGCTTATTGTTTGCAGGACGTGCGCTGGAAAAGCTGCTTGAATCAGGCGAATCTGGAGAAGCCATGTGGCTTGACAGATCCTCGTCATGGGGATGTCGTTGCATGTGCTGTCAGCGTGCGGTTGGTTTTATATTATTTGGTTGGGTCAGGTTGGTCATTTTGTCTTCTGCCTGGACAAGGCAGCATGAGTGCATGGACACTGTCGAGACGAGACTGCAGTGCCTTTCGTGGAGAGACGGGAGTTTCTTGTTGACGGTTTGCGTAGGGAAATCGTGAGGGCTCATTGTATGCCGGTTGCAGGGCGTGCGTTAGAAAGCCTGCTTGAATCTGGAGAATCAGCAGAGGCCATGTGGCTTGGCAGTTTTCCATCGTGGCGACGTCATTGCATTTGCTGCCGGCGTGCGTGGATCGGGCCAGTGCTTCGCCACTTAGTTGTAAGGAGGCGCTGCGGATGCGTCCATGTCGTAACAAAGGCAGTGCCAGTTGTCGATGCGATGAGAGGCTTTCTGGCGTCTCTGTGGTTGGAAGAGTTTGTTGATGCGCAGGGTTGGCGCAGGAGAGTGGAAACGCGACATCGCACGTAGAAGGGCGGAGTGTGTGGTGTGCAGTGCAACGCGTTTGTGCTGTACGACCTGAGTAGGGGAATCGCGGGCGCTTGTTGCTTATTGTTTGCAGGACGTGCGCTGGAAAAGCTGCTTGAATCAGGCGAATCTGGAGAAGCCATGTGGCTTGACAGATCCTCGTCATGGGGATGTCGTTGCATGTGCTGTCAGCGTGCGGTTGGTTTTATATTATTTGGTTGGGTCAGGTTGGTCATTTTGTCTTCTGCCTGGACAAGGCAGCATGAGTGCATGGACACTGTCGAGACGAGACTGCAGTGCCTTTCGTGGAGAGACGGGAGTTTCTTGTTGACGGTTTGCGTAGGGAAATCGTGAGGGCTCATTGCATGCTGGTTGCAGGGCGTGCGTTAGAAAGCCTGCTTGAATCTGGAGAATCAGCAGAGGCCATGTGGCTTGGCAGTTTTCCATCGTGGCGACGTCATTGCATTTGCTGCCGGCGTGCGTGGATCGGGCCAGTGCTTCGCCACTTAGTTGTAAGGAGGCGCTGCGGATGCGTCCATATCGTAACTAAGGCAGTGCCAGTTGTCGATGCGATGAGAGGCTTTCTGGCGTCTCTGTGGTTGGAAGAATCTGTTGATGTGCGGGGTTGGCACAGGAGAGTGGAAGCGCGACATCGCACGTAGAAGGGCGGAGTGTGTGGTGTGCAGTGCAACGCGTTCGTGCTGTACGACCTGAGTAGGGGAATCGCGGGCGCTTGTTGCTTATTGTTTGCAGGACGTGCGCTGGAAAAGCTGCTTGAATCTGGAGAATCAGCAGAGGCCATGTGGCTTGACAGATCCTCGTCATGGCGACGTCATTGCATTTGCTGCCGGCGTGCGTGGATCGGGCCAGTGCTTCGCCACTTAGTTGTAAGGAGGCGCTGCGGATGCGTCCATATCGTAACAAAGGCAGTGCCAGTTGTCGATGCGATGAGAGGCTTTCTGGCGTCTCTGTGGTTGGAAGAGTTTGTTGATGCGCAGGGTTGGCGCAGGAGAGTGGAAGCGCGACATCGCACGTAGAAGGGCGGAGTGTGTGGTGTGCAGTGCAACGCGTTTGTGCTGTACGACCTGAGTAGGGGAATCGCGGGCGCTTGTTGCTTATTGTTTGCAGGACGTGCGCTGGAAAAGCTGCTTGAATCAGGCGAATCTGGAGAAGCCATGTGGCTTGACAGATCCTCGTCATGGGGATGTCGTTGCATGTGCTGTCAGCGTGCGGTTGGTTTTATATTATTTGGTTGGGTCAGGTTGGTCATTTTGTCTTCTGCCTTGACAAGGCAGCATGAGTGCATGGACACTGTCGAGACGAGACTGCAGTGCCTTTCGTGGAGAGACGGGAGTTTCTTGTTGACGATTTGCGTAGGGAAATCGTGAGGGCTCATTGCATGCTGGTTGCAGGGCGTGCGTTAGAAAGCCTGCTTGAATCTGGAGAATCAGCAGAGGCCATGTGGCTTGGCAGTTTTCCATCGTGGCAACGTCATTGCATTTGCTGCCGGCGTGCGTGGATCGGGCCAGTGCTTCGCCACTTAGTTGTAAGGAGGCGCTGCGGATGCGTCCATATCGTAACTAAGGCAGTGCCAGTTGTCGATGCGATGAGAGGCTTTCTGGCGTCTCTGTGGATGGAAGAATCTGTTGATGTGCGGGGTTGGCACAGGAGAGTGGAAGCGCGACATCGCACGTAGAAGGGCGGAGTGTGTGGTGTGCAGTGCAACGCGTTCGTGCTGTACGACCTGAGTAGGGGAATCGCGGGCGCTTGTTGCTTATTGTTTGCAGGACGTGCGCTGGAAAAGCTGCTTGAATCAGGCGAATCTGGAGAAGCCATGTGGCTTGACAGATCCTCGTCATGGGTATGTCGTTGCATGTGCTGTCAGCGTGCGGTTGGTTTTATATTATTTGGTTGGGTCAGGTTGGTCATTTTGTCTTCTGCCTTGACAAGGCAGCATGAGTGCATGGACACTGTCGAGACGAGACTGCAGTGCCTTTCGTGGAGAGACGGGAGTTTCTTGTTGACGGTTTGCGTAGGGAAATCGTGAGGGCTCATTGCATGCTGGTTGCAGGGCGTGCGTTAGAAAGCCTGCTTGAATCTGGAGAATCAGCAGAGGCCATGTGGCTTGGCAGTTTTCCATCGTGGCAACGTCATTGCATTTGCTGCCGGCGTGCGTGGATCGGGCCAGTGCTTCGCCACTTAGTTGTAAGGAGGCGCTGCGGATGCGTCCATATCGTAACTAAGGCAGTGCCAGTTGTCGATGCGATGAGAGGCTTTCTGGCGTCTCTGTGGTTGGAAGAGTTTGTTGATGCGCAGGGTTGGCACAGGAGAGTGGAAGCGCGACATCGCACGTAGAAGGGCGGAGTGTGTGGTGTGCAGTGCAACGCGTTCGTGCTGTACGACCTGAGTAGGGGAATCGCGGGCGCTTGTTGCTTATTGTTTGCAGGACGTGCGCTGGAAAAGCTGCTTGAATCAGGCGAATCTGGAGAAGCCATGTGGCTTGACAGATCCTCGTCATGGGTATGTCGTTGCACGTGCTGTCAGCGTGCGGCTGGTTTTATATTATTTGGTTGGGTCAGGTTGGTCATTTTGTCTTCTGCCTTGACAAGGCAGCATGAGTGCATGGACACTGTCGAGACGAGACTGCAGTGCCTTTCGTGGAGAGACGGGAGTTTCTTGTTGACGATTTGCGTAGGGAAATCGTGAGGGCTCATTGCATGCTGGTTGCAGGGCGTGCGTTAGAAAGCCTGCTTGAATCTGGAGAATCAGCAGAGGCCATGTGGCTTGGCAGTTTTCCATCGTGGCAACGTCATTGCATTTGCTGCCGGCGTGCGTGGATCGGGCCAGTGCTTCGCCACTTAGTTGTAAGGAGGCGCTGCGGATGCGTCCATATCGTAACTAAGGCAGTGCCAGTTGTCGATGCGATGAGAGGCTTTCTGGCGTCTCTGTGGATGGAAGAGTCTGTTGATGTGCGGGGTTGGCGCAGGAGAGTGGAAACGCGACATCGCACGTAGAAGGGCGGAGTGTGTGGTGTGCAGTGCAACGCGTTCGTGCTGTACGACCTGAGTAGGGGAATCGCGGGCGCTTGTTGCTTATTGTTTGCAGGACGTGCGCTGGAAAAGCTGCTTGAATCAGGCGAATCTGGAGAAGCCATGTGGCTTGACAGATCCTCGTCATGGGGATGTCGTTGCATGTGCTGTCAGCGTGCGGTTGGTTTTATATTATTTGGTTGGGTCAGGTTGGTCATTTTGTCTTCTGCCTTGACAAGGCAGCATGAGTGCATGGACACTGTCGAGACGAGACTGCAGTGCCTTTCGTGGAGAGACGGGAGTTTCTTGTTGACGATTTGCGTAGGGAAATCGTGAGGGCTCATTGCATGCTGGTTGCAGGGCGTGCGTTAGAAAGCCTGCTTGAATCTGGAGAATCAGCAGAGGCCATGTGGCTTGGCAGTTTTCCATCGTGGCGACGTCATTGCATTTGCTGCCGGCGTGCGTGGATCGGGCCAGTGCTTCGCCACTTAGTTGTAAGGAGGCGCTGCGGATGCGTCCATATCGTAACTAAGGCAGTGCCAGTTGTCGATGCGATGAGAGGCTTTCTGGCGTCTCTGTGGTTGGAAGAGTCTGTTGATGTGCGGGGTTGGCACAGGAGAGTGGAAACGCAACATCGCACGTAGAAGGGCGGAGTGTGTGGTGTGCAGTGCAACGCGTTTGTGCTGTACGACCTGAGTAGGGGAATCGCGGGCGCTTGTTGCTTATTGTTTGCAGGACGTGCGCTGGAAAAGCTGCTTGAATCAGGCGAATCTGGAGAAGCCATGTGGCTTGACAGATCCTCGTCATGGGGATGTCTTTGCATATGCTGTCAGCGTGCGGTTGGTTTTATATTATTTGGTTGGGTCGGGTTGGTCATTTTGTATTCTGCCTTGACAAGGCAGCATGAGTGCATGGACACTGTCGAGACGAGACTGCAGTGCCTTTCGTGGAGAGACGGGAGTTTCTTGTTGACGGTTTGCGTAGGGAAATCGTGAGGGCTCATTGTATGCCGGTTGCAGGGCGTGCGTTAGAAAGCCTGCTTGAATCTGGAGAATCAGCAGAGGCCATGTGGCTTGGCAGTTTTCCATCGTGGCGATGTCATTGCATGTGCTGTCCTCGCGGCGTTGGGTTTATACTTTTTGTTTGGATGGGGCTAGTCTTCTTGTATTTTGCTTTGAAGTACATGGACACCGCCGAGACTAGGAGGCGGTGCCTTCCATGAAGAAATGTTTGAGGAACTGAGTAGGGGAGCTTTTGGCGCTTGTTTCCTGCTGTTGGCAGGACGTGCGTTTGAAACGCTGCTTGAATCTGGAGAATCTGCAGAAGCCAGTGGCTTGGCAGTTTTCCATCGTGGCGACGTCATTGCTTTTACTGCCGGCGTGCGGTTGGTTTTACGCTACGTGTTCGGATCGGGCTGGTCATGTTGTATTTTGCTTTAATAAGGCAGCACGAGCGCGTGGACGCCGTCGAGACGTGGCTTCGCAAGTACGAGGATGAAGCTTTTTCGTGAAGAGACGAGAGTTTCTAGTGTGGCGAGTGCGTTTTGCGCGTAACGACGTGATTGCGCACGTCCTCATGGCTTGCTGCTTTTGGTTACAGAAGGTACGTCGAAACCTATCAGTGAATGAAGTATATGTGCGTGAAGTATTTTGCTTGAATACTTCACGTCATGGCAAGTGCATCGCACGTGCCGGCGGCGCGCGGCCTGTTTGGCATTATGGCTGCGTGAATCGGGCCAGTGCTTCGCCACTTAGTTGTAAGGAGGCGCTGCGGATGCGTCCATATCGTAACAAAGGCAGTGCCAGTTGTCGATGCGATGAGAGGCTTTCTGGCGTCTCTGTGGTTGGAAGAGTCTGTTGATGTGCGGGGTTGGCACAGGAGAGTGGAAACGCAACATCGCACGTAGAAGGGCGGAGTGTGTGGTGTGCAGTGCAACGCGTTCGTGCTGTACGACCTGAGTAGGGGAATCGCGGGCGCTTGTTGCTTATTGTTTGCAGGACGTGCGCTGGAAAAGCTGCTTGAATCAGGCGAATCTGGAGAAGCCATGTGGCTTGACAGATCCTCGTCATGGGTATGTCGTTGCATGTGCTGTCAGTGTGGGGTTGGTTTTATATTATTTGGTTGGGTCGGGTTGGTCATTTTGTATTCTGCCTTGACAAGGCAGCATGAGTGCATGGACACTGTCGAGACGAGACTGCAGTGCCTTTCGTGAAGAAACAGGAGCTTTTTTTTGACGAACTGCGTAGGTTCGTTTTCAGCGCCTGCTGCTTGCTGGTTGCAGGATATGTGTTGGAGAAGCTATTTGAATCAGGAGAATCTGGAGAAGCCATTTGGCTTGGCAGTGTTTCATCGTGGCAACGTCGTCGCATGTGCTGTCGTGTGGTTGGTTTTACACTATTAGTTTGGATCGGGCTAGTCATCTGGTATTTTGCTTTGATAAGACAGCGCAAGTGCCTCGACATCGTCGAGAGGAGAAAGCAGTGCTCTTCATGAAGAGACAGGAGTCTTTTTCCGACGGTCTGAGTAGTCGAGTTGCTGCTTGCTGGTTGCTGGTTGCAGAATCTACAGAAGCCATGTGGCTTGGCAGTTTTCCATCGTGGCGACGTCACTGCATTTGCTGCCGGCTTGCGATTGGTTTATTCGTTGGGGTCGGGTTAGCCATGTTGTATTCTGCTTTGACAAGGCAGCGTGAGTGCAAGGACATCGTCGAGACGGTACTGCAGTGCCGTCTGTGGAGAGACGAGACGTTTTTGTTTGAGGAACTGAGTAGGGGAGTTTTTAGCGCTGACTGGTCGATGGTTGCAGGGAGTGTGTTGGCAAAGCCACTTGAATATGGAGAATCAGCGGAAGACATGAGGCTTGGCATTTTTCCAGCGTAGCGATGTCATTTTATGTGCTGTCGGCGTACTATTGGTTTTACACTATTTGTTTGAATCGGGTTAGTCATTTTGTATTCTGCTTTGATGAGGCAGCACAAGTGCATGGACGCCGTCGAAACGACAAAGCAGTGCCTTCCATGAAGAGACGGGAGTTTTTTCTTTGAGGAACTGAGTAGGCGAGTTTTTTGGGCTTGCTGGTCGCTTGTTGCAGGACGTGCGTGTGAAACGCTGCTTGAGTCTGGAGAATATGCAGAAGCCATACGGCTTGGCAGCTTTTCATTGTGGCGACTTGATTGCATGTGCTGTCAGCGTGCGGTTGGTTTTACACTAATTGGGTGGATCGGGCTAGCCAATTTGTATTTTGCTTTGATAAGGCAGCACTACTGCGTGGACACCGTCGAGACGTGGCTTTGCAGGTACGAGAAGCAGGGCCTTTCATGGAGAGACGAGAGTTTCTAATTGGACATTCTGAGTAGGCAAGTTTTCAGCGTTTGTTGCTCGATGGTTGCAGGACGTGCGTTGGAAAAGCTGCTTGAATCAGGAGGATCTGCGTTCGCCATGTGATGTGACAGTTTGCCATCGTGGCGACGTCATTGCATGGGCTGTTGGCGTGTGTTTGGCTTTACACTTTTTGTTTGGATCGGGCTAGTCACTGTGTATTATGCCTTGACAAGGCAGCACGAGTGAAGGAACGCCGTCGAGACGTGCGTTTGCAAGTACGAGAATGCACTGTCTTCTTTAAAGAGACGAGAGTTTCTAGTTTGACGAGCAAGTTCTCAGCGCTTGTTGGTTGGTGGTTGCAGGATGTGCGTTGGAAATGCTGCTTGAATCAGGAGAGTCTGCAGAAGCCATGTTACTTGAAAGTTTCCTGTTATGGCGGCATCATTGCATGCGTAGACTACGTGCGGCTCGTTTTAGATTTTGCCTTGTGTATTGAGTTGATCGTGCGACATGTTGTTTTGGCGAAGCAATATGAGTGCGCTCATGTCGTAGAGGCGCGCCAGGAAAGGATCCACTATGAATGGAACAGGTAATGCGGCGAGTTTCGTGCTTGACAAGCTGAGGGGGCGACTATCGTAGTCTTGCTACTTGTTGCAGGAGGTGCGTTGGAGATGCAGTGCGGATGAGGTGAAGCTATGCATGCTATCCCGCTCGACTGTTTTCCCGTCATGGCAGCGTCATTGCATCTAGCGTCGACCCGAGGTCTTCCTAACATTGTTGCTGCATGGATTAGTTGGGATGTCTACTAACTAATGACGCGGCAGCCTACGTACCTTGATATCGTAGCAAATACATCCACAGCTGTTGATCGTAGACGATGTTTGCTGCAGTCTCAGTGGGTGAAACAGTTTGGTGCTGTGAAATTTTGGTGCAAGGGAGTGAAAACGCGATTTAACAACCAGCGTGCGAAGTCTTATTCACAATGCCTTTAATTTTGTTTTTAGTAGCAAAGGCTAATCGCTTGTTGATTGTCGGTTGCAGAAAGTGCGCCGGAGATGATACGTGAATAAGGAAGCTGCTAGGGCTGTCTGGCTCGACTCTTTCATATAATGGCGACGGCAATGTATCCGTTGACGGCGTGTGGTTCGGTTTTCAATGTGCCTGCATGACTTGGCTCAGTTATCTGGCATTTGGTTCTCAGGAGTCGTCATAATTACGTCAGTAGCGCACCAAACGCATTGAAAGGTTATAGTTGCACGCAGCATTCGCTAATGCCTTAGCGGGTGAAATAGTTTGCCGATGCGCGGCCTAGCTATGAGTGAATTGGAAGCCAGTTTGCTGTGTTAAGCGCATGAGTTCTTACAAATCAGTATTGCTTTCCCCTTTTGTTTTGCATGGGGGCAATCTGGCTTCAAGCAAACAGTTTTTTCAAAGTTGCCTCTATGCTCGTTTGACATTGCATCATTGCAGCCTGTGTGTACAGCAACCGTTAGCCTTGTCTTTCAGTCACATTGGAGTGCCGAAACAATTGACGCACCTGTAATGCCAACGGGAGAAATCATGGATCGGTGCACTTCTCGCTGTGCAGGCGATACTGCGAACAAGAAGCCGCAGGGCGCAACTTGCGAAAGGCTTGAGCTACTGCCTGTTGCCAGCCAAATTGGCTTTTCTTCCAAGTCTTTTAATGAGCTACATTCTTCTCAGTGGCGCTAGCCTTTTTGCATTTGTTCTGCCTTAGAAACTGCGCAGTACTGAGACGGAAGAAAGCTTGCTTAGTAAATTTTAGGCAGGCATGGTGGAGATATGATAAACATGCTACGCCTTTTAATTCTTGTTGCAAGTAAACAGCTGCTTGTTCTTCCGTTTCAGTGCGTTCACCGATTTTGCTTCCGGGATTCTCCCGATACTAACTTCGAAACGTTTCAAGAAGTCCCTGCAGAGCATCTGCACTTATGTATCGCACAAAAGTTTCTATCGACAGCAGTTGAAATGCACCCTGTGATGGCATACACGCTCTCTTCTGCTTGTTCACCTTTAGCAAAGCTAAGAGTGTCTTCGTTGTTCGCAAGTGGCCGTCGCCCAGCTAGTGAGTAGCTCAGCAGAGTAAGTCGCTGCACATGCAACAGCAAGCATGAGCAAGGTACAATGGTTTATGGTTCCACAGTATAGAATGAGTTGTATCCAATATTTTCGCTGTTACGTAGATGGTCTGTAAGCCACATTGCCCAACCTGCACTTAAGTGACTTGCGGAAAGCATATTTCGGTTTGCGCAGAAAGGCGCCGTGCTGGACTGAGTCCTAACGAGCTCACGCGGACCTGCTCGAGAACACTGGGACCTAATCCATCACGACAAGTACCCCGTTGTGCACTGCCTGAGTAAGTACATTGCTGATATAGTATAAGAGAGTCTTGTAATTATACAGCTGGTACGTATAGACAAAAATTAAGCTGCAATTTTTTGATATGCCGGTAGAGTTTTGATATGCAGCGCTGGCTAAGTTGGATGGCTCCGGTATAGTATGCCGGATGCCGGTGCATTTCTCATGTTGTGAGCTCTTGCACGTAGTGATTTGCTCATTCAACACCAGATGCCGAGACAAATTAGATCCTACACAAAGGCTGTGTGCAACTAGGCAAGACATCGGGCATGAGGCCACGACCATCGATTTTGCGTATTAGAACTACACAACATAAGGAGTCCTGCGTGAAGATACGCTGCAAAAACAGGAGCATGCTTCGCAAAATTATATTTCTAAAAACAAGTGACGTTTCCATTCAGTAGCTCTGTGGAGAGAGTGGAACATCGTGTTGAAGAACGTGGTTAAGGAACTTTGCTCCAGTGTGGCTGAGTCCAGGGTGGCTCGATTGAACATCTAAGTCTTCATTTGTCCTGAACGCAGAATTGCAAGTGCACCATTTGACTTCATGTGCAAAGGATAAATTGCCTTGCCAGCGGTCCGCACGGTTGCGTTGCGACAGAAACAAAAAACAAAGCAAAAAGCCTGTGGTTCTGAACAAATTGCATAATTTTTAACGTTAAGCGTATCACCTAAGATGCCACCACAAATTGCCATTCAGATAAACCGTGAATAGCAGCGGTACGGAGAGAACTAAGCTGCAATAAAGTGCAAACAATTACAAGCCGTTGTTTTTAATCAACGCCATCGCTTTTGCCGTTCTTACGCTCACACTATCAGTTGAAATTCAAACTGTTGCTTTTGCAGCCCAATGCCGCACTGCGTGAAGCGGTGGTACGTTGAAAATGTTCAACTATTCTGTGCGCCAAGCTGTTTGTTTTTTCGTAGCACTTGTTTGTCACGATGTGAGGCACTTCATTTGAACGTGCAGTTGTTGTATGCGAACCAAAACATATCTGAGAACTGTTCTATCTTTGCCCACACTCGGTGAGTTTAGCTGAGGATCATGCTACGTTCCAGGCATGTTGATTATCTTCTGGCTTGCGTTGACGCGGGACCATGTGGACAGAAGTAAAGAGGATGGCGCTATTCCAGGCATGCAAAATGTGGGAACTAAATCTATTGCCAGCTGGCGCCGAGATAGTCTGGAAAATTTCGTGTTTCGTGGGTAACTCACGTTTTGATTGTGCTTTCCATAGATGCATTAGGAAGAAATCATCCGTGCATGTAGTGACAAATGTGAGTAGGATGTGCTGCTTTAATATGCTGCTTAAAGCATCGATATGAAGTATGCGTTGCTCATTCTCTCGTGGATGAGCTTTTGCTGCATTGGCCGCCCCACGATTGACAACGATGAATTCCAGCGGTATTACGAGCGCTATACGAAATACTTCCTGTGTTTGCTGCCACATGCCGCAAGCTTGGGCAGCATTTCGTATCTCAAAGCACACCGTGGTATGGTGGCAAAGTGCGGTATTCTCGTACGCGGCAAGTGTACATTAGTTGTATTTTCATATAATTGAAGTGTCTACGTGTAAAGCGTCTTGCTTGAACTTCCGTTGTTCCCTGCGAATCGAGTTACCTGGAGGCTCTTTGGTGCCTCGTGCCACAGCCGGTGCCTGCGGCTTAAAAGCCTACTGCTTATTGAGTTTCCAGATACTTTGAGTCAGTTTTGTTTTCTGTCGACACGGGAAAGTGGAGACCATAGTGAAGAGGAGCGTGTCTTTGCGAATATGCAGTATGGGGGAACTGTCGCTAAAGCATGGTGGTACCTAAATATTCCGCGGGGTCCTGCTTTCTGTGCGACATGCACATCAACTCATCTTTTGATTTGCCTTCCACGAAAGCTGCAAAGAATATTTACCGCGGCAGGTATGGACGAATGTAAATGGCAAGTGGTACTGCAATATGCTGCGAAATATGTACTATTCCATCTATTTTGCCATGCATGAGTGTTTGCTACTGCACGCATGCCTGCATGCAAATCACTATTCTCGTTGGTAATTCTGGACACACTGCACATCACATGCAGTATCCCACGCAAGGTGCAAGAACGGAAGAATTTCCGACTTGCTTGGCGCAAAATGTTTGTTGTTTTCTCCAGGGATTGGAAAAAAATTTAGATGACGAAGAGCTGCTTTTTCCGTTCAACCGCGCCGCTGGTGTTCTAACGGATGCTTCATCAATGATTTGTGCTTTTACTTGTCTCGGCAGATACGTTCAACCAAGGGAATCATGGTATTCGTTGCATTCTCCAGACGTTTCCCGCGTAGTATTAATTTCTTTCAGCGCGCAACTATGTGTGTGCGCGCTCAGCTGAACATGTGGCTTGGCGTGTTGATAGCGTTGAGCAAAAATAAAGGCGTGCAGTTGTTTATACTTCATTGCAGCTTACTGGTCTAGATTTGGTCGTACCGATGCCATTCACGGTTATCCTCGATGATAATTTGTGGTGACATCATAGGTGGTGCATTCAACGTGAACAATTATGCAATTTGTTGAATACCACAGGCCTTTTGTTTTGTTTTTGTTTCTATCGCCACGCAACGATGAGGCAGCTGGTGAACAAGCTCGCCTTTTCGGCTATGGAGGCAATGCTTACTAGATTGTTTACCGTCTACGCTGTTCGTGTTGGTAGCTGCTTGGAAGCTTTGACTTGCATAGAATTGCGGGTCTCACAGAACCTTAAGGAAGGAACGGCCTGTGTAGGCGGCGACAAATATTCTCGGATCATGTTACTGCAGAGTGCTGCCTCGTGCAGCGGTGCGAGAGGCGTGTCATTTCTTCTTTTTGCTCAGGCATGACCGTTTGCTGCTGCGCGAGCAAATTTATACCGATCATTCATATTTTGAGCTCTAAATTTTATACTGTACGCACTGGCCGACGCAATCGGCCTTTGACGTATCATATGCCAATAGCATTCACGTGAGCTCCTTATAGCTGGATTCGAATCATTCCAGTTGATCTGTCTAGATCTGACACATTCACGTTGACCACAATATTGCCGTGCAGGATTCACCATAGTACTGATTTCTGACATCATTTGTCTCAGGTGGTGAGTTCGGCTAAAGAAATCGTACTACTTGATAGGTTTTCAAATGCATTTTGGTTTCATATCGCTTTTTGTAAGCGCAAACCTATATGAATGCCGGGAACGTTGATCTCCATCACGAATTTTTAAAGGCGACACAGAAGTGTGTAGAAGATGTTTGCTGTCTCCCAGTGGTGGTGAGAAATGCTGTGAAGTAGTGTTCGAGTAGGGACTGGATTTTAACTCACCTTTCGTCTGCGAACTTTTTGGGAGCTGTAGGGAAGACCCTGTGCTCTAGGTGTGACAGATGTGATCCAAGTTTTAAAGCCCAGCTAGAGTCAGTATTTGGTGACATCTAAACCACAATCGTTCTAACAGTCGCCTTGTAAGCTATGACGAGTCCAGCTTTACTGAAGTTGGTTACAGTTCCAAACATATCAAGTGTACATCCGTGCACGTGAGAGTCTTGGGACTGAGGGCCAGAAGCCTGCGATGTCGTCATTGTAGCTTCTTTGTTTGCACTCAGCCTTAGGCGAGACCCTACACCTGCTCGTAGGCGGCGCCTGTCTCTCGAACAGGCGCAACACATTGTTTACCACTTCTTTGGTTCCTTTTTGCGGCATGCGCCCTTGCTATGAAATATTTCCGCTCTTGTTTTCGTTAAAGCGCATTGGCGCCGCATCTTTGGTTTCATTCTTATTGTTTGTTTCAGGAGGTAGTCAGCTTAGTGGTGCGTTACTGCGCGGTCTCAGAAAGTGCGCTGAGCTCAGCCTATTGCGTTCTTGCGGTGCTTGCGTATGTGTGGTAGACCAATAGTCAGCGTAGGGGCATTTGATTGTAACAAAGAACAAACAAACAGCAACACAACAAAAAGCGCCCATCGTGTCACTGTCTCCAAAGAAACGTTATGGTTTGCTACTGTTATCTGCGCATTCTGGGAGTGCGCATAAGCGTCTTTGCAACAGGTAGCCTTTATTCCCATCCAAAGCGCTATTCTGTTTAGTGCCATTTGTGTACACTGTTTTAGTGAGATAGTGCTGATATCAATGTTGGTTCTTGCTCGATGAATGCTTCGGCTGCGATGCATTGTCCCTAGACCGCGTGCTCAAGGCAAGGGGCTCAAAATGTTTTGCAGTACAAGACCATACAGTAATCGTTGCTACAATACAGTAAAAGCAACAGCGCTTAGCTTTCAACTCGCAACATGCAACTGGGCAAAAATGTATGACGGGGACTTTGTTATGCCACGTGTGCAACAGTAGCTCTTCAGAACCAAATGCTGTGTGAGGAATTACCATATTGCGTCCTGATGGAAAGCGCTTGCGTGACATACATGTTGCAGCTTGATCGGAAACAAATGCTACAGAACAAGGCTCTGATTTGCTTGACTTGTTAGATCGAGCATGAGCATATTCCTTGCTGCAGCGCGTTGTTGAGCAATCGGCGCAAATGAAGCTGTGCAAGATTGCTTTGGCTTCAGCAGGAGTGAATGTTTGTCGTGGTGGGCTTGCCGATGTACTGGTTTCCCTGCTCAGCTTCACACCTCAGTTTATGCAGACTGTTCTGGACGTGTGGTTGATCTTTGCAAATGGCGTCAGTAGAGATGCTTGTGATTTTCTTCCTTGCAGAACGTTCGTCTTGCGTGGGGAATCATGCTCGTTGTTCGTAAGATGAAGCGAAACTTTGTGGCAATCTGGAAATTAGCGTCGTTGCTGATGATAAAAAGCATAACATGCGAGGCATTTTTGTAGCCTTTTGGCTTCCATGATGCCGTGTATTTTGTATGTCGATATCCCAGCAATGTGACATCAATTTTAGGCGCGGAATCCCACAGCAAAAGTGCAATGCAGCAACTATTACATGCATTATTTAATTTATCTCGACTGTTTGTGGTGGACAAAATTAAAGAGCATGAGATACCATCGAACGACTGAATAAGAGCTTGATGAAACAGCCTCAGTGCTGGGTGGCCACAGCCAACGTTCGTTTTGCAGCGTTGCCTTTTTGTGGTGCGCACTTTCGCGTTTAGTAAACTCGGAAAGCTGGTAGAGTGCATAGAATGTTTTCTCGTCCAAATTTATTCCATGTGCAGGGGCCAGGCAAAGGATGAGATGCTTCTTTTTTGCAGTAACAGTAACACCTGTCACTATGAATGCTCACTGTGAAAACATATTTCGATGCTATGGGGAGCCTTTTTTTAGTGTGAATTTGCCTTACTGTTGAAGTGAAGATGCATTCATGAAATGTATTTTTGCCTTATCACTACTTGGTGTGCCACATGCACTTCCACGTGATCGAGTGCATCATGCGTGGCAACATCTGGAGTTGACGGCATATTTTTCACGTGTCGCAAATGATAGTCGATAAAAAGGGTTGTTGTCTTCTCACTTTCAGGAAGTGAGTCAATCTTCGTCGATTGCATTGCTTGCCTTTCCTGCATCCAGTGTTTATAGGTGGAAGAAATGACTACATGCGCAGATGCGTAAGCATGAGAAAATTATTCACTCACACCTGCGTTCACAGATGCCTGTCTTACTCGAGCCAAGCCATATGCGAGAATATTAATGCGCTTGATGCGTGTTTCTAAGTCTCCTTCGGAGTTGTGCTCTTATGAGGTGCTCGTGACACAAGCTAAATGGACGCGCCGCAGGGGGCTGCTCCTTTTTTCAAGGCAGAAGTCTTTTGAATACTGTTTGCCTGCGCACTACTGAGCGGATTATGTTCAATCCTTCGGTGTCTTGACACTCGTGCTGAACGGGTAAAATGCACGTCCATTGGGACCAAGCTACACTCATCCCCTGATGCCCTAAATTAAAACTGCGCAGCACGCACAGAAGGGGACGCAAATCTCTCACTACTTAGGGAGAACATGGTTTGCGCATTTTAGAGTACAGTGCCACGCGGGGATCTGACGTGCGTGAATGCAGCTTATGCATCCACCCTGCTGCATCTGAAATATTGTGCCAGGAGTGGTAGACGATATGAACTGCTTCTGCGGAAAATTCCATTGCCGCAACGGGAACCAAACCTAAATAAAAATGTAACTATCGTGAGTTACGGTGCACAATGTCTACACAGCAAGTTTCTTGCATCGTGCAGTGGAACAACTCGTCCAAAGCAGGACTTCATTTCCCGTGTTCTCTTCGCCTAGATATGAGCGTTTGCAGCGGTATGCGTGTCAGCATGCTTTGCTTGCGCACATGTTTTGTACTAAGCCTCATTCCTTTGGACGCGTGCTTGTTGTCTGCATAGGCCATCAGTAAAATAACTCGTATGTTCACTCCTCTCAGCTCGTGCGTTCAGCTCAAGTGATCGCGCTTTTTTTATGTTCGGATATCTAGGCTTTGACAGGCTTACAGGCCTTTTGTATGTGTGTGTCATTGCAGAGCCGTGTGACTTTCTCCCTAATCAGGTCAAGTGGCGTAAGGTTGGATGCAGTAGCGTGCTAGGACAAATAGGTGCGCAACTCCAGTTGAATATTTTGACACCTGACTTGCTGCACGCTTATACTCTGGAGTTGACTCTTTGTCAGCCAGAACCACGCATTTTCTCGGTCCTGCTAAATTGCAATTTTGCGTCCGGAAGCGCAAAAGTGTGAACGTTTGGCTGTGAATTTCAAACTGATTTTGTTCTGCTGAAGATCATGCAGACTCGGTCATTCCTCACTTGTACATATAAGACGTCTTGATTCGCACTGTTTCAGATGAAAACTTCCGGATCACTGCGGTTTGCAGCCGGATGATAACAGACGTCCCAAAAAGTAAGTTTAGACTATCCGCAAACTACTGGCTGCGATTGGTGTGAGCGCTTCGTTTGCAGGCATGCTCCGAATTGATGTGATTGGTGTGCAGTTGATGGCACTTCGCATTTTGCTGCATATATTGCTGCAAAGGCAAGAGCACTAATTCGTGTCTCCAATATCTTCCTGATAACGTTGCTTTGTGTGCTGTATGCATCTGCTTTAGTGAGTGCAGCAGGCGCGGCCCCACATGAAGCAGATGACCAGGAAGAAAAACTCCGACGTGGCGCAAGGAAAAGTCAGCAAATCGACATGGTGTTATTTGGCTTTTAGGAGGTGAGCAAATTTGTACAGATTGTGATGCTTGCCTTTTCAACAGCGAGCGTTTCGTGGTGTCGGACTGTCTACCTAAGCACCTGCACAATCATGACAAATCGGTGGTCTTAGGGAGCTGTGCTCGCCTACGTCAGTATTTGTGGGACTATGGGACTGATTATGCTCTTAAGCGGTTTCGCTAATTCGTGCGCTGGGTTCTTCTGAAGCCTTCTTGGAGCTGTGCTCTGAATATTCGTGTCACAAGAAGTGTCCTTGCTCTGTTTGGTGCAGTCATAGTGTAAAGAATACGAGGCACTTTGTGTCGCACTTTACATCAAATTGATTCTCGTGCCGAACAGGCTGAGTGCATCGCCAGTGAGTTTTAGCAGTAACTGCTCAAAATTGCGCTGGACGTACCGATGAGCACGCAAGCCTGTTGATTCTTGACAAGAATTTTGCCTGCGTATATCAAAGTTCAGTGCCATGCGGCGGTTTGACGTGGATGAAAAGCATTTGGAGGATGAACCTTGCTGCATCTGAAATAATGTGACAGTGATGGTGGACTACATGAAGTGGTCTGCGGAGAATTTCATTGGTGTGACAGGAATTAGGGTTGATAAAGACATGACTGTCGTGATCTGCGGTGCACATTGCTTGCGCGGTGATTTTGTTTGCCCCGCGCAGTGAAGCAGGTTTTTCAAAGCATGAGACTATTTTTGGTCTGCTCGCTTTTGTCAGGTATAAGTGCTTGTGTTGGCTTATTTTTTGCGTGCCTTGTCGGTTAACTTACTAAAGCAGCGCACATGTCTGCATTGAGACTCGTTACTTCGGGCACATGCTTGCTGCATGCATAGATTATCTATAAAAAGGCTCATCATTGTGTTTTCTCCAGATGGTGCGTTCTGCTCAAGTGACTGAATAATTTTTATATTGAGTTCTTCAGCGTCTTCGAAGGACTGTTTTCATCATATAGGGTCCCATGGCTTGAGAATGCCATAGGCACCAGGCTATTTAAAAATCCTGAGCTCACGCCAAAATAATGTGCTGAGATGTTGCTTCGCTTGCATTTCTAAATAGTTTGTTTATCTGCACATCCGTCATACCAAGCGAAGAGAATGCACGTCTGTTCAGCCTGCGATGCCCTAGTTCACGGCTGCGAAGCAAGCACAGATGAGCACGCAAACACCCCGATGCTTCAAAGGCTTGGCGTGTGTGCTTCAAAGTCAAATGCAGCGGATCAGTTTGATGCTCATGAACTCAGTTGGACGTTTCACCGTGTCGCCTCTGCAGTGTGCTGTCAGCAGTGCGATGCCACATGGAGTGGCTATTCGGATGCTTCTATTGTCGTTACAGGAATCAGAGCTGATGAAAGCTCAAGTGTCGTGCGCTATGCGGCATAATATTTGCGCCTTGAATTTCCTGGAGCACGCAGTGAAGCGAATTGTTTAAATCAGGGTGCTTTGTTTCCTGTGTTACAGTTGGCGGGGAATGAGTATTTGCAACAGCGTGCACGTCAAAGTCTTTTTAAATTGAGACGCGCGTGGCTGTATTTATACTACTTTGAATCTGCGTTTCCGGCTTACAGTAAGGCGTAAGTAAGACGTGCTTATGGTTTGCTTTGTCACAGCCAGTACGTTGTTCGATTTTATTAGATTGTAGTCCCTAGCGCCTCAATAAAGCTAACAATACCACGGTGGTCCGTTGTTCAACCAACGAAAGCACCTTTATTAACTTGGGATAGCTATGTATATCACTGAAGAATCTTCGCTAGGCAGTGTTGAAACTGCGGGTTAGGGCTTAGTAATATTGCTCACTTTACAGATGGCCCAAGGAGCACTGTTTAATAAAGTGAAGCATGGACAGCAAGACAACGTTGGAAGACGCCTGCGTGTAGTCAAATATGATGCTTCCTCTACATGCAAGTGGATTATCTCACGATACTCGCCGAGGGAACCTTGCCGTTCAAAAACGCCTTTCTGCGACTATGCTAACTTTGGAAAGCCCACGGCAGAAGATGACCCCATTAGACTGTTAATACTGAAGAAGGCGACCTGGCGTGATTTATTGCACTGCACGAGGCCTTAAACGGTAACATCTACAGATATACACTTATTATGCTGCTTCAGCAACCCCGATTTACGCGTCAGATCAGGTCATACCAGTTATTGTTTTGTGAGATGGGTTTAGCGTAGCTTGACCATAATGCGCAAGTGTACCCTCCGGGCTGCCTGGGAAGCTCTGCACTTGAAGCAATTAGTGCGTGCATTAAAACTCTCCGCTTAATATAAGTGCGTGTGGAGATATGCATATAGAGTGTTCTTAATGAGGTTTGCGTTTCAAGACGTTGGCCGTTTTAAAGTTTCCTTATTCGCACTAAGCCAGCCACAAACTTCTAGCCTTGACGTTGGTTGTGGGTAGCGCATTCCCATCGTCTAAAGGCCTTTTAAAGCGCTTGACAAGACTTGCCATGAGTGTTGAAGAGCCTGCGTGAAGTGCTGATGTGTCTGTTATTATATGCTTGAGATTTGAGCGAAATAGCGACGCTGTGAGGTTTTATCGTTGCGAATATCGATAGGAAAACCGTGCATTGTTTTCTATGGGCATTTCTTCTGTATTGCTGGTTGCTGCGGCCTCACTGTAGAGTTGCGTATGTTAGCATCCATGAGATGAAAGGTGCATCTAGAGTCATTCACCTGGTAGTCTGTGCGCTGGGCTGGGCAAGCTGTGAAGCTTGTTTACTCAGCATCTGTTCCTTCATTACTTTGCATGCGGATGCCATCAAAGGCACATGAGGTATAAAAAAAGCGTGCAATGTTCATGGCTAAAGAATTTTTTTGTCGCGTGGATTGTTGAGTGCAATGGTGACGATGATGAGTGTCTAAATTTGTCGCATTGTTGGTGGGGTGGCATGTGTGTCAGGTTGTGCAAAAGCTCTGCTGTTTGTTCTGAATGCACATCATGCAGGGGCAAATGAGTATCTTCGTTCAATGCACAAGTTCGTAGACATTTCATGCATACCGTTTGTTTTTTATGATGATGTGGCTATTCCGTCAAGTGGTCTAAGTGCAGTTTGGCTGCGACTGGTTCCTAACCTGCTGTCGAACTGAATGTGCGCAGGAAGACAAAAAGCATCTGGCTTCGAGTTGCATTCGAGCCCCATCGACTGCCATGGTGAAGGTTGAACAAAGGTACATTTTTACCTGAAGGATCCACACCGTTGCATAAGCTTGATGCGTGCCGCTGTGCTGTTAAGCACGTAGCATCAAAGGGCCAGACAAGGCAGTGTTTTGTTCCTGTACCGTGCAATTGGTTAAGGCAGGATTGTAACTAGTCTTCGTGCGCAACGTTTTGTGCAAACTACTTGAGTGAGCGTGTGTTTCAATGATTCATGCATTGGAAAAAAAACCAAAACGCTTAGGGCAAACAGAAATGTGTGCCGAGAGAATTTGTGTAGGTTTGAGGTCAGGTCTTTTTTTCGTTTTGAACGAGCAGCGAAGATAAGAAGGTCGTGATGGCCTTTCGCTACAGCGAGTGCGTCAACAAGTAATCTGTGACAATTTGGCTCACTGTGATGAATACGTTAACGCTTTTGCTGAGCTCCGGTGATTGTATGCGTGTGTTCATGCCAGTGGCCGTGACAACGAGGGTTGCTCACGAGAAAGTTTTATTGGCCTGCTGGTGTTAAGGAGCTACCGTGAAAAGCTGCGATCCATGAAGAATGCATCGTCGTGTTTCAGCTGTACTTCTGGCTTAAGTTCTGAAGAGCAATTGTTTTCTTTCGGAAACGTTTTTTGTTGCATAAGGGCTCGGATTTCAGCGTCTTAGTCTGCAGGAACGGGCAGTCGTTAATTATGCAGGAATGGCAGGCTGTCGTACGGACCGATCCTGAAGCATTTAAGGTGCCTTTTTGTGGAACGGGAAGACTTAAAAGCCTGTTTGCTTAAAATGATCTGGTGTTTATCGGTGCGGACGTTTTACCTGTCGATGTATCTTCCGTATTACTGGCGGAATGTTACCTGGGAAGGCGAGGAGCATGAAATCGCACTTCAGTAGGAAGTGAATGAACATTAAGTGCATCTAAAAGATTGTGAGCTAAGCGTCTCGCCACGATCAAAGATTTACGTTGTTCGGCTAGGTCAACTAAGGCTTGTCAGGTGTCATCTGGTTTGAAGATCCTGCATGTATGAAGCGCAGAGTGGTGCTGATTGTATACAGTGTCAATAAACAAGAAGACACTGTTCTCACTAAATTCTAGAAAGTGTACAAGCTGCTCAGACCTCTGGTCGAAAACTCAGCAGCGACTTTGGTTATGCTTATTCTAGTCTAAAAAGATGAGCAGTAGCATAATCGGAACTAGACTGCAATGTTGTTTGAAGTCTAACGTCTTAGGAACATAAAGCGTTGGTGGCAGCGTGTAAGCCTCAGACGCCGCTCGGCTACAGAGTCATGCGCGCATAGAAATACGAAATGTCTTTGAATCTTGAGCCAAGTTACCAAGTTTCTCTAGACTTCGACTGCAGGTTGTGGGTTCAAAAGAATCTCCGCTGCATGTTTTGTTCGGTAAAAATGTGCTGAAATTATTTTCTAATGTAACAGTGCGTCAAATACCTCGGATGACAAAGTGGGAAAGCGTTGTGCTTTTCTTTGAATTGTTGCACGTGGTCTTTCGTGGAAAGTGCAAAAAAGTAATGTCGATGCAGAAATGCTGAGATAAACTAAACGTAGCTTGCCAAGCGACTTTCGACTACTGCTGCGTCCACAAATTCTTGTTGCTCACACAATTTCATGATTTAGGAACGTTGAATTCAGTGTTGTGCGTGAAGCGGCTAATGGGTGGTCTCAGTGCTGCTCGCCAAACAGGGTTTGACTAATGCTGCGTGCACAAATTCTTCGTCCTCACAGTACTGTATGATTTACAGAGCTGTGATTCTAGTGTTGTGTGTAAGGAGGTTAATGTCTACTTCCTCTGATAGTTGCTCACAAATTGCAACGATGGTTTCACGTTTTCAGCATCGCTAATAAAACTTAGATAGTAAGAGCATGTTTTCTATGTGCGACAGCTCTAAGCTGCTGTTTTAGTCCTGCCCTTGGTATGAAAGCTTTTGTAACAGCTTCTGTTTTTTCTGGGTGTGCAGTCTATCCGGCTTCATCCAGGCTCACAAAACATGCAATAAAATAAGTAGCACGGTCTTAACGCTGACCTGTGTTTTCGCTTCAAGCACTCAGAACGCAATCGATTTGTCTTGCAAACCTGAGGAAACAGTTTAGCGTTTGTAGTTTCAGCGTGCAGTCCTCTAGGAAATTTTCCTGTGATTTTACATGTAGGCGAACAGTGTCATTGGTCGAAGATTTGACATTGTATCAGGCTGCCCAAATGGCAAAATTTGGTGAATTTTCTTTCGATGCATGGGGCCAGTCAAACTGACGTGGTTGAGCTTGGCGCTGGTTGTTGTACTTTGAGGAATAGCTTGCCTTTATTCACGAGACTCTTCACTTGAGTTTGTAAGTGATGGCTCACGTTTCTGTCAACGGGTCCATTTATGAGCTCCCGATCATTTATTAGAAGCGAGACAAGGTGCTGTTTAACCCAAACCCACTACTTCAAGATATTATGAAACAGGTCGTGAGCTGTCTTACATTCTGTTTTACGCATAGTTTACGTTATGTCTCGTCAATATACTTAAGGCCACTGTACTATAACGGCGCGATGAGTCGTCGGGTTTCTGTTTTACACATTTTTGAGCCACTTCGTACTGCGCCACTTTCTGTTTTCTGGCTACATTGCTTTCTGTTGTACCGCTGCATATCTTGTTTCTTTGCCCACGCAGAATATAATCATTCGTGTTTTACCAGTTGATAGCAGTGAATTCAGAAAAGGTATAGTCGCGCTGCAACAATTCACACTCTATTCATTCTTGCAACCGCAATAAAGAACATGACGTGTGGTCTAGTGCTATGCTGGCGGCGTGCGTTCGGATCTTCCCCTTGACTACATCTTTATCTTATGTTACACTATGTTGGCGCTACTGGCAGTTTTAGAAGCTGTTGCAAGATTCATGTAAAGCCATTATTGAACTTTCACATGAGCACTGCCACAGTGGTACAGGTTTCGTTGTTATACTTTTACACGTGCGCTCAGCGGATAGATGTCAGTCCTCGATTGCTTTCATGTTGCGCAGCACTCTCTGTGGACGAAGTGACCGTGTGCGCAAACTTCAAGTTTGCGCATGCAACACAAATTCCGCATGTGCGAAAGATGCGATGGAACATAGATTTGATCACGCTGCCTGACGTTTGCTGCACTAGGTTTGAGCACGTTGCGGTACACAGTAGTAGCTGAAGTCTATGCACCTGCTTCTGGCACTGCTGCTGAAGATGCTAAGACTGCAAGAACGTCCAGATTGTGAGTATTTGCACCAGGAATGTGGTAACCATGCGGCCATGTATACAGTCTTTTTTGTTCTCCGCAGAATAGGATATGAGGTAGGCCATTTCTAGTAAGGTCATGCTTAGATGAAAGTCCTGGACAATATTGTTGCTGGATGCTGCGGAATGACGTCCATTACACGCACTGCACGCATCCGAAAGCGAGTCTGCAAAAGAAGACGAAGCTTTCGAAGCTTTCGCACGCTTTACGAAATAAACAGGAAAATAATTAATTACAAAACGACTTTATTTCGATCAAGGCCAGTGGCGCAGTCAATTGCTTTTGCCGACGACCACAGCAATTATATATCTGAAAAGCGATGGATTAAGCAAGAGCAACTAAAGCACGCTAGGAAGATTTTGAAAGGATATACAACTTTTAATTCTGCAGATACGTTTTCACTAATTTAGCGTCTCTGCTTTTATTAATTTAGCATCTCTCTGTCTTGTTGGCAGGTGGCTTGAAGCTGAAAAATATCGATGGGGCCCATTGATGCACAAATGGATGAGATTCTCATGACTAAAGAAATCGCCGCAGTGGTGGATAGGCTTCACATCTGGCCCATATTGACAGCACATGCTCATGCTTGTCGTAGTACTATAAATCTTTCCGGTGGGGGAAACAGTCAGGCTGCATGAATTTCACAGTATTGTGAAGCAGGGCAGCTGCACTGAACCTTGTGGGAGAAGCAATTAAACATTGTAAAAATAAAGTGCCTCTTTAGAATGCGGTTTTTCTTCTTTGACTGCAACTGCAATTTCTTTAAGAGTCGGCAATCCTGTCCTTTGATTCATGTGCATGTTACGCTCGTAGGCTCCTTGTGAACCAACGCGCATTATTGACAACTGATACTTTGTTTTCTCACTTGCAATTAAGGTTGTGAGTTGCCCTGTTCTCTTGACGTCCTGGTGGGGCTGTTGCGGACGTGTTCCGATTGTTTGTAGTGTGCTTTGTACCCTCCATGTGCGTAAGCCACTGTCGCCGCATTGATGGTACGTTGCACAGGCTGTTTCAAAGTAGGCTAACCGAATCGTCTGGTTTATTTCGAAGTGTAAACATAAATTGGTATGTTTTTGTTTCTATCTATTCATGAGTTTTGCTGCTTGAATATTGCAACAGGAAGGGCTCCATGTTTTTATGTCGTCAAACCTATAAGGATGGACAGAAATAATTGTTGCCTGGCTGACGTGGTCTTAGCTCTGGTGATGCTTGATCGTTTACAGATGGTGTGTGCCTGATTTTCAATGCATCGCTAGAAAAGACAGCCAAAACAGATTCAGTATTTTACAATATGCAGTCTTGATCAGCCTCCCGCATAATGAGCAACAAGTAAATTGCGATAAGAAATTGCTCTCTCACGCAGTGTGGGCCTTTAGAGGCGAATGAATATTTTGTAGCCTCAAGGTCGTGTAACGATGCTGTTATGAGCTTCATTATTATTCCTGGCTCACAGATGGTTCGTGATTGCACGTGATAGGCGCAGTTATCCGCAGTCGAGCAACAGGAAAAATGAGAACGATTTGAGGGATTCAGAGATGAGTGCCACAATGTGTAGTTTTGAATGAAAAGCTCTGCGATTCGTATTCCTCAAAGCACTTCTTTAGTGCGTTTAGGCTGCCGCGTATGTACGTTTGTTTGCAGTCAGGTTTGTATCATCTGGGTGCTAATGCCCATCAAAGAAGTTGAGAAGGTGGCATTTGTCTTTAGATCGTGCGTAGCATTTTGCTTACTATTTAGGTGAATCCTACAAAAACGCGATAAAACTGCGTCAATTACGGAAAGTTTGGTGCCGCTAGTGCTACTACAGAACCTTTCAGAATATCGTGCTTGTTGCAGGATGCGAATCTCAGTGTGCGAAGACAACGGTTCCTTGTGCTATTTATATTCACTGCTTAGTGCCTTGTTGGCAGTATGCCTTTATTGCTAGTGTCTCCGGTATTGCTGTGCTTGATGATTAGTTTTCTGGTTCTTGGATATCTTTTTGGAGGTCGGAGGTCATGGAACGCGAAAACAACCGGAGTATGCGTAATGTATTTTCTTGCAGCCACACTAAATATTTTTGCGCCATCTGGAGAGCATTATTTTGGGTATATTGGTACGGTGCAGCGTGCGTGATTCCCAGGACTAAGAAGTTTGCCTATTTGCTTAATCAAGCATCCTACTGAATTGTGCGTGCCTATATAAACAGCATATACTAGTAATGCCCGCGATGTTTGTGGAACTTTAGAGCAAGAATTGGAAACCGGCGAACTTAACCAGTTTGTAGACTTGTCTTTGCTGCAACTGCTCGTGTGATTCACCTTTTACGTATCAAGCCGTTTTGCCGCGGAGTGAAGCTTTGAAGCTTTGACCTGGTTAAGGAACTATCACGGTTGCATATTTCAGGTTTTCTGCTTTTTTTTTGCCCTGGAGGCAGAGTTGTTCAAAACAACATATCCGCTTACTCTTCGATGACGTAGCGTATGTTGTAACTGGAGAAACGCTGAAGCCATGAATGTGGGGAAGCCTTGACTGCGCGGAGATTTTGTTGCTGAGCGACAGCATTTCTCCCCGGATCCCCTTGCAACAACATAATGATGCAGTGCTGTTTCCTGAGTTTTTTGCCGTTTTTTGCTCATGAGACTAAATGTGTCGCTCATGAGGTATGCACGTTCTGTGTATTTGCTGCATAAATGAGCTTTACGGTTTGGATAGGCTGCTTACATTACGTGCATGAGGTGAAGTAGCGGCACCGAATACTAAGCTGGTGAGTGACGAATATGTATGCTAGTTGTTTTTTTCTGGCATCAATTAAAAATACGGAGATGCAGAAGTAGAAGGAGAAAAATATCTTGTGGTATCCGATGCTTGATGACAACAACAGACTTCTTGCCACTCGTACGTCTAGACACAGCTTAAATCTGGTGGCTTTTCACAGAAAGTCAACTAGATTTGACAGGCATCCTGTTGGGGTGGCGTCAGCTGCGTCTAAGGATCGTTGCGACGTAGGACGTTGATGCTGTTGAGATTACAAGCAAAGGGACCTCGCCGGAAGTCGTGGAGATAAAATTTGGCACATAGTTGTATTCAGTGACATTGTAATGAAGCCGTTGATTTTTCAGTAGAGATTTTTTTTCCGAGAAAACCTGAAACGGCTTGCTACAGTTTCTACCGTTTATCCGAGCATGAAGCAGCTTTCCAGCAGTTAGCATGTACCCAAACCCTGAATGCACGGTGAGGTGAGGCGCTCACCATGGATGCATTTAAAGTGTAGAGAACAAATCGTACATTATAGTGCCCGTGCTTATTGTCCTGAGCTACGTGTGCTTGCTCTTGTTACCCTTCTTTTGGCAAATCCATGCATTTTGCGTGCGGCATCTTGATACATAAACGTACGTCACGTGGCTGACATGAGTTTTGTGTACATCATCGAGCTGTGTACTGTGGCGAGATCCACTATGGCTCAGGAGCTGCACAAGCTAAGCCTGGGAAGCGAAGCTCCAGTGTAAGAATTGATGTCGCCTCAGGTTGTGCGTACTCATGTTGTTCATGCGTACCTGCGCCCTGTGCTGCTTTTTAGCTGCAGCACTACCCGAATGATACCGCGAGGCGGGCAGGGATTCCGCTTATGCATCTCGCTTCCGCGTGCTATTTGCAGGGTGGGTAAGCGATGTTTGTATCGATCTTCAAACGAATCTTGTGTACGTATCAGAGCGAAATGCCGGTCTTTGCATAGCTTGTAGGTCACTGAGGGGCACGTGCACAGCGTTACAGATGGTCGCTTGCTGTCATCGTGCGACCAATGTGCAACGTGAGGTCCACTGTTAGGGATGTTGTTTTTAGAAACGCAAGTTGACCTAGAAGGCTATGTGATGAAACATTTCTGTATTGCTAAGCTTCAACACACGTGCATTTATTTATACCGTAGAGTGATTGTGTCAATGGTAAGTGGCTCCTGGTGATAGGCCTGACGGTCGCTGACCCGTGTCCCTGGTATGTGAGATGACTGTGGCTGATCAAGTGTAGAGTAAAAGAATGCCGGCCATCGCCTGTGGTTGCACAAACAAAGGTGCATTGCTTTCCTGACTAGAAACGCGTTGTGCTTGCACCGATGTTCTCTCGTTTCAGTTATTGTAGTTATGGCGCAAGAGTAATGAAAAGGAATAACCTTGGCTGGACAAAAATACTTAGCTTCACATGTCGCTCCAGGACTAGGTGCTTATTAATATGCGATGGTGACGGCCGATTGTGGGGTCCCAGCATAGCAGTCCGAAATTTTCACATAGGTTTTCAGTGGTCACTGAGTTTGCTTCGATTACTGCTTGTCTGTAAACAAATGAGTGACAAGGGACCGAATTGCGGACTTTTACTTTCGAGAGCTCAGCCGTTTCTGCTTGGTTCCCCCGTAACATTTGAATACATACAGAGCTTTTTTCGACGAGAGTACTATTCCTGCAGTCAGCCAGCAGCTCACACAGTTGTCTGCTAGGACGCTTAAGCAGATGCGGGGCAGAGTTACTGGCAGGTTTCTCCGAATTACAAACCATCACGGCGATTTATTCACAGCTTGTGCGTTGCTGAAATGTTTCTGTGCATTTTGACTCTGCTTGGTTTGCTAGCGGCAGCTATAAGGATGAGGGCAGCATACGCCGCTGGCGTCTATCATATGTACAATAGTGTGTCACCCACAGCAGGAGACTCGTACATGCATTGGTGCTGCATAAGGACTATTGGCTCGTGGCGCTACTGAGCGAAGTATTCACCTTAAAGTCAATGCGTGAAAAAAGGCAATGCGTTGACATACGTTCTAGTTGGCATTTAAGTTGTGGCCTTGGCAGCTAGGAAGCATCGAAGTTGTGGCATTCTTTGCAATACAACTGGGTCAGCAGGCAAAAGGTTGCGTTGCGTGAAGGAGAAACGCCTTACTACAGCGCTGCTATTCAACAAATCCAGCGCTTTGCTCTTTTTTTTGAAAGCAGCTGCCTTCATCACTGAGGTCGTTTGAGTAAGCGGTAGCCGCATTTAATGCACTGAGAGACACATTAGCTTTGTGCCAGGGAAAGCTTAATCTTGGATAGCTAAGCCTGTGTCGTTTTTCAGGCAATCGACGCCTTTTGTATGAGTGACAACTGCTTTTTATGCAAAGGCTGTGCGTCATCAGATATAAATAATAGGTATAAATAGTACTGGACAAAGCATTGCTGTACAGTAAGGTGGCGCTTGTGCTAGCATTGGACCGCGTGCCGCCTGTGCAGAGTTTGGCATGCAGGTGGTAGCGGGTGGTGGGCAAGTGCATTTTTACCATTGAAGCACATAAGCTGTAACCACATGAAGCTTCATCAGCGTTTTTGAAAGACAAAAACCAGCATACAACTGTTTGGTTCCCTGTAGTGTTCCTGCATTAGGAGCGGCCAAATTGTGGTCTGCTGAACAATTAGTGCTCTCTTGCAAACCATTTGAATCGCAGAGGCTAAACCGTGCTGTCCCAAATTGCTGTTGGCAAAGACGTTCGTCTCTTACTTTCCTGCTGGAATGCTGTTATCATATTACTTTGAAATGCGTGCGAACTTTGTTGGCAGGAATATTTGCCAGGAGCGTCTATGCAGCTAAGCGTTCTCAAGTTCAACAATACCGTGTGATTACAATTTGTGGTTGCATTACGTAGGTTTTTGGTACTGTTGCTAAGTAGCAATATCTATTCGTGCTCTTTGCCAGTGCCGAGATTCTGTAGGTATTGCTTGAGTGACTTATCGCAACGTTTTTTGGTGCTGGAACCAACTGAGCTCGTTGGCCTCAGCATTGTGTGAAGTACCTGACTATGCACACATTGTGGCGGTGCAGCACTCCTACTCCCTTTGCGACACCACGTGTAGGTCGAATGTCGTAGCTGTTTCGGTCTCCGATCTGCTGACGACCAAGTAGCATATTTTGTGCACACTGCAAGCGATTGTGTACTCTGTAACAGCTAACCATGTGGTGTATGGCATTATGTATATGCACTTCTTTTGGCTGCAGCCAGTGCGTCAGTGCAATAATTGCTGGTAATTGTACGCGCCGTTTGCTAGATAACGCGGTCGCGAGCAAGTTCCATGATGCTGATATTCCCTTGCTTAATAAATTGTTTCCACGCAGTATAGAACGTGGTCACGTTGCCATCCTCGCAGCTGCGGTGAGCCGCAGCTTTCCCGCCTTAGACAACGTACTAATTTATCCTGCACAAGGGGAAAAAAGGAGAGGCAGCATAACTTCGTTGGTTGTTTTTGCATCACAAAAACAAATATAATTTATTCATTACAGATGCATGTGGTATTTACCTAACGAATGTGCAAACTCCGCCTTGCTCGTTTGATTATTGATGGCCACAGAATATGCTATGGTCAGATTGTATGGCATTACTTTGGTCCTTCTGTCTATTCGCGATTTCCAACCCAACTATCCAAGAAAACTGTACTCATCCTTTTTCTGTTGGGGGCTTAATGATACGTAGTTTGCTGCAGGCTGCCTCAATGCCTCAGTGCCACAGTATTGGACAGCGTTAACTCACTGTGAAAAGAAACGCCTTTAAGACAATTGGTGATCGCATCACGTACATTTCTGGCGCAGTTCTTCCGTGCGAGCATGTATTCGTGTTCTTCGTTGAGGAAGCTAACGTGTTTTTGGTGCTACACGGGTCACTAACCGCGGCTTTTTTTGGTGATGCAACCAAATGAGTTTGCCCTTTGGAACATTTGTACTGAAAGGTGAACAATGTGCAGTTACTGCGTTATCGGTGTTCTTTCAATGAAAAGCCTGAAAAAATTATATTCAGGAGACACCGGCCAGCTTGCTAGTAGCGAATCACCTTAGCATCTGAATGGTTTCGATTTGAATAATAATGATTATGCAACTCATTGGCTTTCGTAATTCCTGGAAACGTGCAGAACGTGCCTCTTCTAACTTTTGAAAAAGTCACGTATGCAGCTGCCTTTTTTACAGGATTACCTGCGCCATGGTGTCCCGTTTGGCAGTTACTTGATGCTGCTATATGTTGCCCAGTTTGCTGATGCTTATCAAAGGTGCTGTGTTGCGAAGGGTGAAGAAGCCTTCCATGGGATCGGAGTCCCGCTTGTATTCGAATATATTGTTCATCATTTTCTGTGTGCTTAGAGTTGTCCTTAAGTCCGCAAGAGACTCACGCATGCGCCCCAACTGGATTGAGCAGAATTCATATTGGACGCAGCGCATGTTGATCGATTCCTTGCGTGAATGTATTAACAGTTGCTGCCAAGTCGTTGTTTCCCGAGAATGCGAAACACAATGTTTGTCGTTCGCGTTTTCATAGGATATATATCAAGGTAAATTCGGATGTTAATAAGAAACTCCACGTGTGATAGGATGAACAGCAGTTTGACTGTGAGACATATACCACGATTGTGCTGCTTCTTGTCCAACTTGACGATTGGCGGTGACTACATGGGCGTTTCGGGTGGATCTTTGTAGCTGTTTCTGCCCTGCAGGCGATTTCAAACTTCTAGTTTTCAGTCTCATCGTGAAACTTTAGGGGCCTGAGTGATGCACGTCTGTCTCATGATCATGCAATGCAAAGGTATATCTTGCATGGTTGATCTACCTCAATAGATTTTTTTAAGAAGCGAAGGATATTTTAATATGCCTAGCTTGTGCGTCTGTTCTGCTTGCTTTTAGTTGCAGGCATAATTCTCTGAATGGGGCGTTGGTGCTAGCTACGGCTTGCACCGAGCTACAGATACATCCTCTGGTGCTCTAACCCCTTTTCAAAGGACAAAAGCGCAATGCTCCGTGTTTTACTCTTGCTATCTTTTTGAAACAAACACTCGCTTTTTCGCAAGCAAAGCAGTCCGGTAGTGTCATGCTTTTGGTAGAGGGGTCAGCAAAATCGTGGCTCTTGGCTCGTGGTTTTCTGCGATATGTGCGCCCTTCTGAGCCTCATAAAGTCATCTAGAAAAGCGACATGTACGTATATATTGCTGTAGCGCCTTATCGATGGAATGTAACCACAGTACTTGTTTGCGGGGCAGCCTATGGCCAAGTGCTATAGTGAGCAAATCTCTGGTATCCCTGGTTTCCATGCTGTAGTTGCTGGTTTTGCTTTAATCTTCGGTGATTCGCTCGCATTGGTGCAGCACAGAAACAGCTCTTTTAAGCTCTGCGAAACACCGGTATGCAAGCAACGTATCTAGGTGTTTTGGTTTGCCTCCAGCCTGTGTGTTATTGTACCGGGTTCATGCTTTGTCGAGTTGCGTAACGTGCGAGTGGGCGGCATGATTGTGATGAAGATTGCGAGGAGCAGACGCAACTTCTATTTTGATCATCAGACAATCTATGCGTGAGCACAGCGTACAATTATCGCAGCTTGTACGCGTGGCCTCTCCTGACAATTTGAGAGAATGAGGACAGGGCATGGTCAAATGGTATACTTCTACGGCATGCCGTATGCTTATAATGTAAAATTCCGATTGTAACTGCTTGTTTTAAATGCTGGCACGCTTGTTGCCACTGTAGCATTAAAATCATCACAGCTACCTTTGCCAGTGTTGACGTCTGGCTGTCTTTCGCTCGACTCGTCCGCCGTGGTTCAATGCACAGCAAGGATTGCTGGAGTGCACAATCGCGTCAAGACATATTACCCAATGTTGTGTGCCTTCTCACTTCCCTCTCATTCCAATGTGCTCTTGTGGTTAACAGTATTGAGCGCAGAAAACACAGTCAGTTGTCAGCGCGAGGAGAATGTGAAACCTCATTTGAAAGGCTGTGCCATGGCTTCTTGGTGGTTCGCAGGCTGTGCGCTGCAATGTTGACTGAGTGCACGGTCGGTTTGCAAACCCAGAAAGAAATCGATGACGAATTCTCGCAGACAGTTCAAAGCGCTGCGCTCCTCCTGGTGGTATGGTGGCCTTCCAATAAGTGTGGCGCGTAGACAGATGTGTCGTCAATGGATTAGCAGCTTGTCCTGTGACTCAGCTGATTCAGTATAACACTAAACGGCAAAACAGTTTTTTTGCGCATTGGGTATCTGCTTATGAAACCCAATACGCATAAATATATATTTGTTCGTGAACTGGATTAAACCTTGATTCAGCAGGGATGTTTGTGGGACCTCGAGACTGCACATGGAGCGTGTTGAGTATTTGAATGCATCTTAACACAATGAGCAGAAACACGGCTGCTTGAAAATGGTTTTGTAGTATTAATAGGAGAACGCGCTGGTGTTTGCTGCTCGCGTTTTTGGAGTTTGCCAGATTGAACAGTGTGCTGCGTGCAACTGTACTCAAAATGGATTTGAGTTCGCGTATGTTGCCTGTGCTACAAGTGCCTTTCTAGTCGCTTACTGCTGCGTTGCGAGAGTGGCGTCATCTGATAGCAGATTATGCTGAGTATTTCTTTGAGAACGATTGTACGGCATTTTTTGTATAGATCGTGGGTCTTCCTTGTTCGTTATTTACGTGATGCCTTTTCCTACGATCGGCACGCAGGCGGCATGATACAAAATGGTCCGTTTACATACTGAGCCCAACACGCCGACGCGTTTTTCGCCGCAGCAAGGTTTTTGCACAAGAATAATGCTTATCACTCACCTATTGTCCAGCGACGTCTTTTTATCGTGGTGAAGAAGGAGTTTTGTCCAAACCTGTGGCCAAAGCTGCCCGATTCTGGCACGTATGAGAGTAGGGTGATCAACATCGTGGCTGGTGACTCCGAATTTTCTTCATCAGAGGCAGCGCGCAAACGCTAATGAAACACTAAATCTAAAGTACTTGCATGTATTTGTCGCTTAGCGTGAAGGCTTTCTGGACAAAGCTGATAGGAGCAAAAGGAGTCATGCTCATTCGTCCTTTATTTTTCAGTCAAAATATGAAGCAGTTCCGGAAACAACTCTTTGGGCATACAGTAGGAATCTCGCGCATAACCGGAGACAAATGTGATTTTGCCCTAGAAAGAAAAACCTTGCAGCTTTTTTACGGTGCCTAGCCTGTGCGTCAATGAGTTAGGTGTAACAACCTTGGTTGCCACTTTTACGGGCGCCGGATTTGAACAAGTCAAACATTATTCATGAAAGGGGCACATGCATGAGCATCAGGCGTGCGCACACATGCGAAACATACGTCACCATATTGTCTCTAAAAGAGTTTGAGAGCCATTCGCGTGGCTGCTTCAATGGCTTTTAACGAGAACTTCGCAAACGTTTTCGTCACAGGTCAATTCGCCGCTGCAACGCGGCCGCTGCAACACAAACAAAAACTATTGCACGCAAACGAATATGCAGGAAAATTATATTTGATCGACTTCCTTGTGCCCAGAAGATTCTTACGGCAATCAGATGGTATGCATTTGTATGCGGTGTGTGCATATTAGATTCTGACATATTGCAAGCACAATGAGAAGGCATGTTGTTGGAGAATTGAGGCGTTTTGTATGGGACCTTGAATTAAGAATATTTAGTACGCGGTGCTTGATGATTGCTGGAAGCTGCTGACTGGTGATTGCGTTCGAATGCACACTTCGGCTACCACGAAGGTACATTGTTCGCTATGCGTATGTGTACGCTGCATTTTGCCTTGGGAAATATCGTTTCAAGATGGTCAAGTGGTTTCTGGAGGAGATTGGCTTGCGTAGAGGACTAGGGGGTTCGAATATGTTGTGTGCGGCTTCCTGCATTTGCTGAATATCAGTTTGCGGTGACTTCGACTCAGATAAAACAAGCGGAAGCCACTTTGTAAAGCTTCTGCAAAGGCTGAGTATCATTGAAACAAAGTATTGGAGCGATAATTGTGCCAAACAGCCAGTGCGTAACATTACGAAGACATTGTGGCTTGAGCTGCTATTGCACTTCACGCTGGTCGGTGCACAGAACTGGTTTCGAGGTCAGCGTTGATTAGTGCAGGCAAAACTCTGATTAGTGCAGGTAATCAACCGTATATCGAATTCCTATGCAGGCGTCTTCGCTTGCAAACATGAGCTGCAAAACCTCGTTCGGCATCACCTGTGTGGATGGTGCGCCGGGCCGTTGCTTCGGGGCTTTGGCTGTTGTGCTTGTTAGTTTTTGTAGGAGTTGCAAAACTGTAGAATTGTCCTGCGTCGCGATGAGCTGCTGAACGTTTTTCAAAAACAAATTTATGCAGTCGTGGGAAGCGTAACTGGTTTTTTGCATTGAACAACACTGACGTGCATTGTTACTACCAACGTCCGATGAGTTGACACTGTGTTGCAAGCATGTATTGACGCTGCTAAACGCTGCGATGCTTTTTTGAACGACCGTTGTAACGTGCTCATCAGAGAATATCTCTGCGCAGTCTAAAATGGAATGAAGGCATCTGCTTACGACTTTACGCGAGCATTTGATTTCAATGCTGTGTTGCTCTACAAGGCGGGAACGTTAAAAGCATGATGCTCGTCGTACTTTTTTCGCAGCATATACGCTCTGTACGACATTTTGATGTATTTGGCCGGAATACAGGACGTATGAAGAAATGTGCAACATTTTGTTGTCACGCGATCTTACCTTTAGGCAAACAAACAGATATCTTTGTTACGTGTAGAAGGTTGTGCAGAAGACCTGCAAAGATTTGCCCCAAAGATGGCTCTAACATGGGCATTTCGGCGCTGCACCTTTTGAATCGAGCCGGCGCCTCTTTTTTTGCCTACGGCGACCTTGATCAGAAGAAGCAGTTCTTTGAAGAATAGGCATTTCCAAAGCATTGCGAGGACAATGAGGTTCTTCACGGACAAAGGCCTCAGAAAATCAATGATGCTCTCAAAACAAGTTTTCCGATTAAGCTTGTTGGCTATCCTTTAGTGTGCGCAGCGAGAATTTGCTGGGTAGGAGGGACACTTATTCCCCTTGGTTCGCTTGTCGACATGATCGATAACTCCAGCACATTGTTGCGAAGGTAGCGTTAGTGGGCGTCTGTACCAAGCACAGCTTTAGCCTGGTTGGCTTTATATATGTGCGCGGCGAATGCTTGAATCCTTTCATATGCAGCTGCACTCAAGCGTTTTGTCACAGAAATGTAAGGATCTTTATTTCTCTTTAGACAGACTGCGCGTGACTGCATGATACGCCAAAAGCTTTGGCCCTTTCAGATTGTAAGTGCAGTAGTGCGGTCAAACTGCATGTTGTCGAGGTGACTTTGCATATGAAATGATGTGCTAATGCTGCACTTCTCCATGGTGTTCCCGCACAGAAGTAAAAAAGCACAGCAGTCCCAACAGTCGTACGCATTGTGCTGTACTGTGTTGGAAAAGGTTTACAGACCTGCACATATTGCTGGAAAATTGCCATGGTTGCCGTGGATGCTGGCGCCTTCTTGGGAGCAAGTCTAAACGTGTATATTTGGTGGTGGAGATACCCTGTTGCAAACAAGCATTGCGTACGGTTCTCAGATATTGATTGAAGAACGTGCTGAGCTGAATGCATGGAGTGGCTGATGGCATCCCGTGGTGTTGGCCCGTGGTGCTGGCCACGTGCTTTGTGACAATAATGCTGGATTTTCTCCCTATGGGGTCGGAATTCAGTACCCATTTAAGGCTTTCTGTGCATTTGTCCGATTCCATGACTGCTTTTCTATTGTTCCGAGAAGATGTTCAGCTTGCAACAACTTGCTGCTTAACTGTATCTGCTCTGGTACTAGGAAACCGTCTTCAAAGGACTCCGGTTGAAAGTACTGTCAGATTGTGCTTGGGAGTAAAACGTTTACCCGGCCAGACGGCTTTCGAGGCGTGCAGAATGTGGGTAGACGTATATGGTGTCTGCATTCTTGTATATTTGGCCTTGTGTGGTTTTAGCTCCACAAGACAACCACTTTTTTTTATGCAGACCTGCGCAGGGACCAAGCAAGCATTTAGGTGACCCTCGACTCGCGACTCGTGACTTCTAACACGGAGCTAAAGATTGCTGAATGCAACGGGCATGGATCCTTTTTTTGTTTACGACAGGCTGTATGCGAATAGCTTTATACTGGCTTGTGTGCAACCGTATAGGGAATGCAACAGCGTCTGACCTTGACAAGTTCATACTGCAGAGCAAAAAGACGAATGCGGATGTTGCGCGTTGAAAGCCCTGAGAGTAAGATGAGGCAAATGGAGAGCAGAAGGGTAAATCGAAGTGGTATTCTTCAAGACGCATGCTTCATGTGCTCTAGGTAGCTTAGGCTGTAGTTTCCTGTCCGATAAACAGTTGTCCCGCTGAGGCGCTTGAATTGTCCACAGTTCCGTCCTAAATTCGGCTTTGGCCGATTATTGTAGAATTTCAAAGTAGCATACTATCCAGGGGCTTTGCGTCGGTCACGTTAGTCCTGGTGAATGTAATTTAAACAACAACTGGCACACTAGAATTGCTTGACTGAAAAGATTGTGCGTAGATTATGCGATGTGCAGATGATTGCGTCGTTTGGATGCCGGGCGCGTGCTCATCGCATCTTTGCTATGCGTTGTTTAAACTGTAGCTGGTACCACGCAAGTGGTCCTATGATGCAAATGGGCGCTGGGTTACTTAGTGCAGGCTTTTGTGTGAGGCTGATTTCGCACGCAGTCCATGGCTCTCGAAGCAGTCCAGCAACATAAACGAGTAGTTTAAGTGATCGTTACAGATTATTTTCACGTTGACGTCATTTTGGTAGAGTAAGTCTGAGAATCTTAAGTGCACGTCACGTCTCGGACGATTTGTAGAAGCACGTGCAGCAATTGTGGATCTTGCTGCGCCATGTAGAAGAATTAAATTCCATATCAGTGCTGGTCATTTTACATACCTGATTGTGGCAGGAACGATCAAAATATGTTTATTGTCCCTGTAGAGCCTCTAAGAAGGCGTGAAGTGTGTCACGCTGCTTACGGTGAGGCATTCGTGGAATATGAAGAGCTGCGGTTGCGCTCGAGAAATCAGGCTAAGATGATTTCTCCCTTACACGCGCACATCTCTTACCTTCACAGAAACATCGTAACTTCATGCCCAGCATGAAGTTACGCTTCGTCCCGAGAGGCCCTTGTTCGTGGCAAAAAAACGTTTTTGATGTTAACAAGATGCTTTGGCTCGAATATCATAGCTCGCCTCTGTTCTTTTCGAAGCCATGCCACTATATTACACTTTAGCTCGACTTTAACGTCGCAACATTATATTCGCAGGCGAGGTGCCGCGCAGTTTAGGTTTCACTCAGTTTAGGCAGCACATTTTTCGTCACTCGAGGCAGATTAACACCGTGGTATTGTCCACGGCGTGTATGCTTTGTGCACAGCTTTGGTACATTGACCTCTATGCAGAGAGTATGGAGGGACCGCAGTCGTTTGCTATCATGACATTACATCCTGAAGCATAGATGTAATACCAGGTGACTCAAACCTTTACTCGACAGATTGTGGCTAGTTGAGCAGCCGGACGCCCAGCGTTTTCGGGGGCACCGTGTCCATTGCTTTGCCCACAGCGCCATTGCACTCTCGGCTTTCGTCAGGATAAGCTTACCTATGAAAAATACGCATTGCGAAGGCGTCGCGAAAATAAGCTGCATTTTCACGCAAAATGGTTTACACGAACAGTGGTGCTCTAAAATCAAATTTTCCCACGGGGTTTGTCAACGACTTCTTTGTATGTGCAGGCAGGGGATGCTGGCCGGCAGGGCCAAGTATTCGCCTTGGTTCGCTTGTTGACATAGTTGTCAGCCCCAACAAATTATTTTAAAGCTAGCGTTTGTCGGCATCTGCACCAAGCACATCTCTGGCGTGGTTGGCTTTGTACTTTGTCTGCACGGTGCATTTGCAGTCAAGTTTTCGTCGCTGAAATATGAGGGTCCGCGTGTCTTTTGAAGCGAATTCTGAGGGCTACACGCGTTGTCAGCTGCTGCCTTTATGCTTGCGGTTTGTAAGTGCGTTCTAACTGCATGTTGTCAAGCTTAATATGTAGGTGAAATAATACTTTGATGCTGCACGTTTTCATGTTTCCTCAGGAGCATGAAGAAACGTAGGAGTCGCAAGCGTTATACGGAATGTGCTGTTGTGGAAAGAGTTTGAAGATGTGCATGCGTTGCTGGAAAATTATCGTGCTCGTCGTGAATGTTGACGCATGTGTTTTGCAAACGGATCTAAACATGTATATTTGTTTGTTGGGACCTGCTGTTACCGACAAATATTCCAGCTGTCCAATACAATGTACGCTGAGTTTGATGCATGGCAGGCTGGGCACTTACACTGTGGTTAGGAGACTCTGAGTTTTATGTGGTAGACAACCTGTGTAGTCCAGAGTGTGATTGACTTTCCCCACATGTTTTCACGGCTCTACATTCACCTTGACTTTGTTAGGGTGAT
The DNA here is from genome assembly GCF_000499545.2 of Eimeria tenella. NCBI lineage: Eukaryota > Apicomplexa > Conoidasida > Eucoccidiorida > Eimeriidae > Eimeria > Eimeria tenella. Next base: position 120,015 of record NW_013543367.1, on the reverse strand, counting down.
GACATACTTCATGACGGTGTGGTTAACCTTTGAAGGATCTTACTTGCTGTCAATCAACTCGTCTTAAAATTGTGTTTGTTTTGACACGACAAGATCTAAACTAAAGGCCAGCACGTTAAACTACTGCGAACGTTTGCTCGCATAAGGGTCATGCTACCGAAGATGACTCTTGAGGTACATAGCCCGTGAGTACATGCATGTATGACGGGAAACACAGGAGAAATTTGTACCTCCTGTGTCTCTTTCAAAATGCCTTTTGTTCGATGTTCTGTCTTCGTCAAGCAAAAAACCGGTCGGCTCGTTAGCTTAATACTGGAACTAAGCGTAAGTATGGCCTGTACAAAAGCGGTTTGTGGAAGGCAGCAGCCTTCAAGCTTTACTAGTTCATGTTGTAGGCCAAAACGGGAAGCGTGGAGCGAATGACGCGCAAGTGGAGGGCAGATCGACACATTGCATTAACAGTATTCAATACCGATGTTCTTTGTGCATTAGGTAGCATTGTCTGTATTTTTTCGCGTCTTCGACACTTGTCCGCCTAATCACAGGCCCTGGTGCCGTTTAATATGTTCACCGTCATGTCATTCATTCGGCTTGGCCATAGAGGCGAATTCCAGGGAGGCATGCTTTTTTGAAGCTCTGAGCAGGCCAGCTAAGTCTGTGTAAGTGTAATTTAAGGAACCACTGACAACCTAGAATTGCTCTTGTCTGACGAATTCTGGTGATTTCTACGCGCAAGGGTTATGCTTGGCCGCGGGTAAAACCCTGCGCATAAATTTCTCCACATGTTGATTATGCCTGAAGCTGACACCAAATTTATTGCTTAGCTATATTCGCAGCGATACTGGAGAATCATCAGAAGTTCTACCGTGCTTAATTGCTGACGTTGCTTGATAAATTTTTTGTGTGTGCTCCGATTGACGACTGTCGCTGTGAGCAGGCTGTGCGTAGACACGTGTTATGTCTCTACCGTCACTGCGTGTTCTAGGCCTTCGAGAGTGATCCACGTTTCATGCGCTTCGCTGAGATACACACGCAAACTCAGGTTGCCTTGCCGGCGGTCGGGATATTTGTCTGGATTGTTCTCTGGGTGGGAGACTGCTCGCTGGGTTGAAGAAGTGACTGTGTCTTGAATGTAGGCCGTTTAGCGGGCAATCTCGCAAAGTAACTGTCACTGCTTGTAATCTACCTTGCTCGCGGAAGCTTTGCATGCATGCCTGGCGTCTACAAATTTCTTTTGTTGTGGGATTGAGTGCAACAACGCGCGTTTTTCCCCCGTGTCGGGCGAAAAATGTATACCTTTATGTGGCTTGTAATATGATTTGCTGCGTATAATGTGAAGCGTTGCACGCGTTGCTTCCTTGGGCAGCTGTTGACGTCAGATATTGGTCTTTGTAATATGGTTTGCTGCGTATAGTGTGAAGCGTTGCACGAGTTGCTTCCTTGGGCGGCTGTTGACGTCAGATATCGGTTGGCTCTAGAGAAAATCCCCGCCACTAAGATGCGTGTGAGGAACATCGCTGGTAAGGGACGCTTTTTCAAACCAGAAAAGAACATTTCCTTAGTGGCAGGGGTTTTCTGGCTGAAGACAACGCACTTTGCTGTAACATCTTAGGCTTAGTGTGCGCTGTCTAATCTCGTTTCACTTTCTGTCAGTTCAAATCGGGCTAAACGTCCCTTGTTTGCAATTTCTGATTGCATGCTGTGCTGCTTTTTCGGTGTTTCTGTGACTTGAAGGACAGCGTACCAGTGAATATTAGCACAGCCGTATAGTTCACGGCCACCGTGTTTTTGAGTGTCTTGTCGACGTCCCGCTCTCACGCTGTCAGCGTGTAGAAAAAAGCAATTGTTGGTTCTTACGCTTTTATGCTCTGAAGCACGAGAAGAAACAATGCGAGTCACTGATTAAGAGATGCTGAGATCTAAATAACAGACGGTGACTGCCTGGGCAGAGCGGGCAGCTTTTACTATGCGCTTGTTTCGGGGTAGATGGTCCCCGCAGGATTTCTAGATGACATTATGCGCGTTTTGCCACTGGTGGAGCATCCTCATGTCTGACAAGAAGCACCGGCAGCGTTTGACGTCTCCTGAGTTGTATGCAATGCTGAGGCTCTGCGCTTACTAATCCAGTCCTTGCAGCTGCGCTGAACAAGTCTTGTAGTACCACAAGGGGGTCTTCGCCGGTTAGACATTTGGCTAGACCCCTTGTGTGCACTGATAGAGATTTCGGTTGGAAAAGCGAGTTAACCATTCTAATTCACATCGCCAATTGTTTATTTTCAAGCTTACATTTTGCTGACGGCTGCACAGAGCACGTGTCTGGGTGGCTTGGCTGCGGATGAGCACGACATGCACTCGAAGGTTGCCTGATGCAGTGGCAGGCAAGTTGCTTCCCACAGGCATGTCTTGGAGTGTTACATGTTTGTCGCTATGAGCAGGCTGTGAGTGATTGTGTGATGTATGTATGCCTCCAGCTTCGTATCGTAAGCAGCACAGGCGTAGGTGTTATGAAAATTGTGCGTGCAGCTTGACTCGTGTCCATTTCGTGACTTCTGTTGGTACTGAGTTTTTCCAAATTACCCCGTAAAAAGCGAAAAGAAGGACCGACATTTTTTCACGAATGAAGCTGAGTTAGTAGCTTTGAAGGAGCAGAATCATAATTGTCATGTACCTTGGTGTTCATTCGTTCGGACCGATTTACATTATTAACATATGGTGGCTGAAACCTGTTGAAGCAGTGCCTGGCGTATATTTTTGCTAAGTTTACTTTTGACGTGCTGGATTTGACGTTTTAAAAAAATCAACAGCTTGCTGTGAGGCTCACAGCATGTCATTGAGTATGGTTGGCACCTTGTGCTGCGCGAGTACTGTTCGGTTGTTTTGTGTCAGTCGGAATCTCCGCGTCGCTTTTGGTTTTGTTAAATGACTGAGTGGTTCCGTGATTTTTTTGGCGCTTTAACGCGGCGTGGAGCTGCCGTTGAAGCTGGCGCCAGACAAAATTTGCTTTAATACGCAGGGGCCGTCAAACGCGGCCAGCAAGCTGCAGTAGCTCTCGAAAAGCGTTCAGGTGAAGAAGTTTGGCAGCAGCACGCGGAGTGAGCATCCTATGCGTAGTCACCTGCTATGTTCGCACGGATGCACATTTCAGCCTCTTTGGCTTCACGATAAGGGGTTTTCTTCCGCTTGTCCGTAGCAGATAAGCGTTTTAGTACAGTTTACGCCGGGCATAGTTCCACGGCATTCTTGTGTACTTTGTTAGTGTGCAGTGGATGTGTAGTACTGCAGCGGCATTTTAATCTTCACGGTAAGGTGTTATACGGCGCAGTCACAAACATGTTTGTCTCGAATAAGTATCTCCAGGAAAACAAGATGACGAGCAGAAGCAGCATCTTAGCCGTTTCCAACGGTAAAGATGGATGCCTAAGGAGCTTTGAGTAACGATACGTCGTAACTTGGGTTATTCGCGCCTGCACCGCATAGTAATATACAGCTGGGTCTTCTCAGCTTTGCACAGCTTCGTCATGCATGTGCTTTTGCCAGGAGAATGCGCCGGTGCTTTGAGAAAAGAATACACAGGGCAGGATCTGTATTAATCAGCCTAGGTTTTCACAAGGATGATTTACGGTGTCTGGAACGCTATGGAACGCGTCTATTGAGCGCTTTGTTGATTAGCCACTTTGAACAGCCAGGGTGTTTGTGGTGAGAACGACTTTCACGCCTTTGTTGCCTTTCTTTTGCCTCTCGCTCTGGCGGAGCTTACAATAACTGCTTGTGCACCATCTTTCGACTAGCTAACGAATTCTTCTGGAATTGCATGAAGGTATTTTCCAGTCCAGGAACGCGTACTGGATGGACATTTGACACAACAAGAATGTACGTAACCACATGAGGCCTTCGCATGCTTGAATATTTGGCGGCAAGCACATGACACGGGCGTATCCTTCCTGTTTGCAACGCAGGCGTTTGCAAGCTTGTGGATGGATGTGTCGGGAGCATTGCGTGCAGTTCGACGATTGTTGGATACCTGCAGGGTACTTCAGAATCACTGGCTGCAGCGGTGGTTGTGTGTGTGCATTGTCGGGCTACGTTTCAAGTGTCGCGACAAAGAAGACGTTTTCAGAGGATCGCGCATCACTGGGTCATTTTCGCATAGCGTCAGGATTAGGGGGAGTCGTGTTACGGTCATGTTGGCGCTGTGGCATCACTTTGGGTTGCAACGGGTTCTCGGCGGCGTTTATGCATTGGGATGGCGAGGGCGTGTTTGGGAAGGAGGTGGCATGTGGAAACGCGTCGTTGCAGGCCTGTTGGGCGTTTTGAGATGGTCTCAGGACCGCGCCACAGCTTGTGCAGTGCACAAGTGTCGTGAGCGACGGCTTCGGCGCGAAGTTGGTGACGAGATGCAGTGTGATTGGCGAGACGTGGTTGGGTGGACTGGTTCAAATCTTTGCAGACTGTGCGTTGGCGCATGAGATAGTCTCTTGCTTGCATGATGCTGTCGCAACTTACACGGCTGGCGCACAAGGTGATCTAGTTCTTTTGTTATTGTTTGTAGGATGTCGGGCTGCGCGCATCTGCGTGGCTGCGGCAAACGAGTGTTGAGAGTTGGGTTGCACGGCAGAACTGGTCTGTTGCAAGTGTGGCGGATTCGCACCGCAGTGTTGTTTGCGACAGGCACGTGTTGCATGCGACGTGTCTGTGCGTCGGCCTTGTGTGCAGCCAGTACGAGACTGACGGCGGTTTTCTGTCGTTTAGAGTTAGAGGCATTCTGGTGGGGAAACACGAATAGCTGTTTAGGACGGATTGCTTGGGGGCATCGGAGAAGAGCGGTAATGGTTTGGCAAACTTCATCAGCGTACGTCGACGTATTGTTGTCCCCTGCCTGCTACGCAGTTGCAGTCGGTACGTTTGAAGATCAGCTGTCTCCCCACCTTCATGTCTAGACGGATGCGGAGCAGAAATACGAAGAGGTGTTCATAATGGTCAGTACGGGCGTGGGTGTTTTGGAGAAGAGCAGCGTGTCCGGCGTTAACAATAATGTGGATGGATGTCTCGGGAGCTTTGGGTAGCCTTAGGCGGATTTCAACGGTTGTTGAAGCCCCGCTGGGAACTTCAGAATCGGGGGACGCAGCGGTGGTTGTGTGTGTGCATTGTTGAGCCGCGTTTGGGGTGCCGCGACAAAGCAGATGTTTTCACAGGGTCGCGCATCACTGGGTCATTTTTGCATCGTGTCGGCATGATGCGGAGGCGCTTTACAGGCATCCTGGCGCTGTGGCATCACTTTGCGTTGCAACGGGTTCTCGGCGTTTGTGCGTTGCCATGGTGAGAGTGTGCTTGGGAAGGAGGTGGCATGTGGGGAAACGCGTCATTGCAGGCCTGGTGGACGTTTTGAGATGGTCGCAGGTGCGCCCCACAGCTTGTGCAGTGCACAAGTGTCGTGAGCGACGGCGTCGGCGCGAAGTCGGTGACGAGATGCGGTGTGGCTGGCAAGGCGAGGTGGGGTGCACTGCTTCGAGTTCGGTCAGACTGTGCGTTGGCGCATGGAATAATATCGCTTTCAGAGGAACGTGTATAACTGGGCTTTTTTGCAACGCGTCAGGATTAGGCGGAGGCGTTTTACGGTCATGTTGGCGCTGTGGCACCACTTTGGTTTGCAACGGGTTCTCGGCGGCGGCGTTTGTGAGTTGGCACGGCGAGGGCGTGTTTGGGAAGGAGGTGGCATGTGGAAACGCGTCATTGCAGGCCTGTTGGACGTTTTGAGATGGTCGCAGGTGCGCCCCACAGCTTGTGCAGTGCACAAGTGTCGTGAGCGACGGCTTCGGCGCGAAGTTGGTGACGAGATGCAGTGTGGCTGGCAAGGCGAGGTGGGGTGCACTGCTTCGAGTTCGGTCAGACTGTGCGTTGGCGTATGAAAAAATCTGCTGCTTGCACGCTGGAGCACCTTCGGCGGCCAGCCGAAAACGGGATTTTGCTGGTTTGTTATTGTTTGTAGGGCGTCGGGCTGCGCAGCTTCGTGTGGCTGTTGCAAACGAGTGCTTGGAGAGTTGGGTTGCACGGCAGCACTGATCTGTTGCGAGTGTGGCGGATTCGCACCGCAGTGTACACGAATAGCTGTTTAGGACGGATTGCTTGGGGGCATCGAAGAAGAGAGGTGGTGATTTCGGGAATGGAACTTGCATTTCGGGACATTTCGTATCCCCTGCCTGGCATGCAGTCGAAGCGCGTGAAAGGCAGCAGTCTTTGCACCTTCATGTCTAGACGGATGCGGTGCAGAAATGTGGATAGCGTTTCACTATGATTACTATGGGCGTGGGTGGTTTGAAGGACAGCATTCTGTCAGGCGTTTGCAAGCTTGTGGATGGATGTGTCGGGAGCATTGCGTGCAGTTCGACGATTGTTGGATACCTGCAGGGTACTTCAGAATCACTGGCTGCAGCGGTGGTTGTGTGTGTGCATTGTCGGGCTACGTTTCAGGTGTCGCGACAAAGAAGACGTTTTCAGAGGATCGCGCATCACTGGGTCATTTTCGCATAGCGTCAGGATTAGGGGGAGTCGTGTTACGGTCATGTTGGCGCTGTGGCATCACTTTGGGTTGCAACGGGTTCTCGGCGGCGTTTGTGCATTGGGATGGCGAGGGCGTGTTTGGGAAGGAGGTGGCATGTGGAAACGCGTCATTGCAGGCCTGTTGGGCGTTTTGAGATGGTCTCAGGACCGCGCCACAGCTTGTGCAGTGCACAAGTGTCGTGAGCGACGGCTTCGGCGCGAAATTGGTGACGAGATGCAGTGTGATTGGCGAGACGTGGTGGGGTGGACTGGTTCAAATCTTTGCAGACTGTGCGTTGGCGCATGAGATAGTCTCTTGCTTGCATGATGCTGTCGCAACTTACACGGCTGGCGCACAAGGTGATCTAGTTCTTTTGTTATTGTTTGTAGGATGTCGGGCTGCGCGCATCTGCGTGGCTGCGGCAAACGAGTGTTGAGAGTTGGGTTGCACGGCAGAACTGATCTGTTGCAAGTGTGGCGGATTCGCACCGCAGTGTTGTTTGCGACAGGCACGTGTTGCATGCGACGTGTCTGTGCGTCGGCCTTGTGTGCAGCCAGTACGAGACTGACAGCAGTTTTCTGTCGTTTAGAGTTAGAGGCATTCTGGTGGGGAAACACGAATAGCTGTTTAGGACGGATTGCTTGGGGGCATCGGAGAAGAGCGGTAATGGTTTGGCAAACTTCATCAGTGTACGTCGACGTATTGTTGTCCCCTGCCTGGTACACAGTTGCAGTCGGTACGTTTGAAGATCAGCTGTCTCCCCACCTTCATGTCTAGACGGATGCGGAGCAGAAATACGAAAAGGTGTTCATAATGGTCAGCATGGCCGTGGGTGGGTTGAAGGAGAGCATTCTGTCCCGCGTTAGCAATATTGTGGAGCCGCGTTTGGGGTACCGCGACAAAGCAGATGTTTTCAGAGGGTCGCGCATCACTGGGTCATTTTTGCATCGTGTCGGCATGATGCGGAGGCGCTTTACAGGCATCCTGGCGCTGTGGCATCGCTTTGGGTTGCAACGGGTTCTCGGCGTTTGTGCGTTGCCATGGTGAGGGTGTGCTTGGGAAGGAGGTGGCATGTGGGGAAACGCGTCATTGCAGGCCTGTTGGACGTTTCGAGATGGTCGCAGGTGCGCCCCACAGCTTGTGCAGTGCACAAGTGTCGTGAGCGACGGCGTCGGCGCGAAGTCGGTGACGAGATGCGGCGTGGCTGGCAAGGCGAGGTGGGGTGCACTGCTTCGAGTTCGGTCAGACTGTGCGTTGGCGCATGACAAAATCTGCTGCTTGCACGCTGGAGCACCTTCGGCGGCCAGCCGAAAACAGGATTTTGCTGGTTTGTTATTGTTTGTAGGGCGCCAGGCTGCGCAGCTTCGTGTGGCTGTTGCAAACGAGTGCTTGGAGAGTGGGTTTGCACGGCAGCACTGATCTGTTGCGAGTGTGGCGGACTCGCACCGCAGTGTTGCATACGCCGGGCACGTGTTTCATGCAGCTTGTCTGCGCGTCGGCCTTGTGTGCAGCTAGTACGTGAAAGACAGCAGTTTTGTGTCGTTTAGAATTGAAGGCATTCTGGCGGGGAAACACGAATAGCTGTTTAGGACGGATTGCTTGGGGGCATCGAAGAAGAGAGGTGGTGATTTCGGGAATGGAACTTGCATTTCGGGACATTTCGTATCCCCTGCCTGGCATGCAGTCGAATCGCGTGAAAGGCAGCAGTCTTTGCACCTTCATGTCTAGACGGATGCGGTGCAGAATTGTGGATAGCGTTTCACTATGATTACTATGGGCGTGGGTGGTTCGAAGGACAGCATTCTGTCAGGCGTTTGCAAGCTTGTGGATGGATGTGTCGGGAGCATTGCGTGCAGTTCGACGATTGTTGGATACCTGCAGGGTACTTCAGAATCACTGGCTGCAGCGGTGGTTGTGTGTGTGCATTGTCGGGCTACGTTTCAGGTGTCGCGACAAAGAAGACGTTTTCAGAGGATCGCGCATCACTGGGTCATTTTCGCATAGCGTCAGGATTAGGGGGAGTCGTGTTACGGTCATGTTGGCGCTGTGGCATCACTTTGGGTTGCAACGGGTTCTCGGCGGCGTTTGTGAGTTGGCACGGCGAGGGCGTGTTTGGGAAGGAGGTGGCATATGGAAACGCGTCATTGCAGGCGTGTTGGGCGTTTTGAGATGGTCGCAGGTGCGCCCCACAGCTTGTGCAGTGCACAAGTGTCGTGAGCGACGGCTTCGGCGCGAAGTTGGTGACGAGATGCAGTGTGATTGGCGAGACGTGGTGGGGTGGACTGGTTCAAATCTTTGCAGACTGTGCGTTGGCGCATGAGATAGTCTCTTGCTTGCATGATGCTGTCGCAACTTACACGGCTGGCGCACAGGGTGATCTAGTTCTTTTGTTATTGTTTGTAGGATGTCGGGCTGCGCACATCGGCGTGGCTGCGGCGAACGAGTGCTTGAAGAGTTGGGTTGCACGGCGGAACTGATCTGTTGCAAGTGTGGCGGATTCGCACCGCAGTGTTGTTTGCGACAGGCACGTGTTGCATGCGACGTGTCTGTCCGTCGGCCTTGTGTGCAGCCAGTAGGAGACTGACAGCAGTTTTCTGTCGTTTAGAGTTGGAGGCATTCTGGTGGGGAAACACGAATAGCTGTTTAGGACGGATTGCTTGGGGGCATCGGAGAAGAGAGGTGGTGGTTTGGGGAATGGGACTCGGGTTTCGGGACATTTTTAATCTCCTGCCTGGTATGCAGTCGGTGCGTGGGAACGACAGCAGTCTTTGCACCTTCATGTCTAGACGGATGCGGCGCAGAAATACGAAAAGGTGTTCATAATGGTCAGTACGGGCGTGGGTGTTTTGGAGAAGCGCACCGTGTCCGGCGCTAACAATATTGTGGATGGATGTCTCGGGAGCTTTGGGTAGCTTTTGGTGGAGTTGGACGGCTGTTGTAGCCCCGTTGGGCACTCTGAAATCAGGGGCGGCAGCGGTGGCTGTGTGTGTGCATTGTTGAGCCGCGTTTGGGATGCCGCGATGAAGAAGACGCTTTCAGAGGAACGTGTATAACTGGGATTTTTTGCATCGCGTCAGGATTAGTTGGAGGCGTTTTACGGTCATGTTGGCGCTGTGGCATCGCTTTGGTTTGCAACGGGTTCTCGGCGGCGTTTGTGCATTGGCATGGCGAGGGCGTGTTTGGGAAGGAGGTGGCATATGGAAACGCGTCGTTGCAGGCGTGTTGGGCGTTTTGAGATGGTCGCAGGTGCGCCCCACAGCTTGTGCAGTGCACAAGTGTCGTGAGCGACGGCTTCGGCGCGAAGTTGGTGACGAGATGCAGTGTGATTGGCGAGACGTGGTGGGGTGGACTGGTTCAAATCTTTGCAGGCTGTGCGTTGGCGCATGAGATAGTCTCTTGCTTGCATGATGCTGTCGCAACTTACACGGCTGGCGCACAGGGTGATCTAGTTCTTTTGTTATTGTTTGTAGGATGTCGGGCTGCGCACATCGGCGTGGCTGCGGCGAACGAGTGCTTGGAGAGTTGGGTTGCACGGCGGAACTGATCTGTTGCAAGTGTGGCGGATTCGCACCGCAGTGTTGTTTGCGAGGGGATCTAGCTCTTTTGTTATTGTTTGCAGGATGTCAGGCTGCGCACATCGGCGTGGCTGCGGCGAACGAGTGCTTGGAGAGTTGGGTTGCACGGCAGAACTGATCTGTTGCAAGTGTGGCGGATTCGCACCGCAGTGTTGTTTGCGACAGGCACGTGTTGCATGCGACGTGTCTGTCCGTCGGCCTTGTGTGCAGCCAGGACGTGACTGACAGCAGTTTTCTGTCGTTTAGAGTTAGAGGCATTCTGGTGGGGAAACACGAATAGCTGTTTAGGACGGATTGCTTGGGGGCATCGGAGAAGAGAGGTGGTGGTTTGGGGAATGGGACTCGGGTTTCGGGACATTTTTAATCTCCTGCCTGGTATGCAGTCGGTGCGTGGGAACGACAGCAGTCTTTGCACCTTCATGTCTAGACGGATGCGGCGCAGAAATACGAAAAGGTGTTCATAATGGTCAGTACGGGCGTGAGTGTTTTGGAGAAGAGCAGGGTGTCCGGCGTTAACAATATTGTGGATGGATGTCTCGGGAGCTTTGGGTAGCTTTTGGTGGAGTTGGACGGCTGTTGTAGCCCCGTTGGGCACTCTAAAATCAGGGGCGGCAGCGGTGGCTGTGTGTGTGCATTGTTGAGCCGCGTTTGGGGTGCCGCGATGAAGAAGACGCTTTCAGAGGAACGTGTATAACTGGGATTTTTTGCATCGCGTCAGGATTAGTTGGAGGCGTTTTACGGTCATGTTGGCGCTGTGGCATCGCTTTGGTTTGCAACGGGTTCTCGGCGGCGTTTGTGCATTGGCATGGCGAGGGCGTGTTTGGGAAGGAGGTGGCATATGGAAACGCGTCGTTGCAGGCGTGTTGGGCGTTTTGAGATGGTCGCAGGTGCGCCCCACAGCTTGTGCAGTGCACAAGTGTCGTGAGCGACGGCTTCGGCGCGAAGTTGGTGACGAGATGCAGTGTGATTGGCGAGACGTGGTGGGGTGGACTGGTTCAAATCTTTGCAGGCTGTGCGTTGGCGCATGAGATAGTCTCTTGCTTGCATGATGCTGTCGCAACTTACACGGCTGGCGCACAGGGTGATCTAGTTTTTTTGTTATTGTTTGTAGGATGTCGGGCTGCGCACATCGGCGTGGCTGCGGCGAACGAGTGCTTGGAGAGTTGGGTTGCACGGCGGAACTGATCTGTTGCAAGTGTGGCGGATTCGCACCGCAGTGTTGTTTGCGACAGGCACGTGTTGCATGCGACGTGTCTGTCCGTCGGCCTTGTGTGCAGCCAGGACGTGACTGACAGCAGTTTTCTGTCGTTTAGAGTTGGAGGCATTCTGGTGGGGAAACACGAATAGCTGTTTAGGACGGATTGCTTGGGGGCATCGGAGAAGAGAGGTGGTGGTTTGGGGAATGGGACTCGGGTTTCGGGACATTTTTAATCTCCTGCCTGGTATGCAGTCGGTGCGTGGGAGCGACAGCAGTCTTTGCACCTTCATGTCTAGACGGATGCGGCGCAGAAATACGAAAAGGTGTTCATAATGGTCAGTACGGGCGTGGGTGTTTTGGAGAAGAGCACCGTGTCCGGCGCTAACAATATTGTGGATGGATGTCTCGGGAGCTTTGGGTAGCTTTTGGTGGAGTTGGACGGCTGTTGTAGCCCCGTTGGGCACTCTAAAATCAGGGGCGGCAGCGGTGGCTGTGTGTGTGCATTGTTGAGCCGCGTTTGGGGTGCCGCGATGAAGAAGACGCTTTCAGAGGAACGTGCATAACTGGGATTTTTTGCATCGCGTCAGGATTAGTTGGAGGCGTTTTACGGTCATGTTGGCGCTGTGGCATCGCTTTGGTTTGCAACGGGTTCTCGGCGGCGTTTGTGAGTTGGCACGGCGAGGGCGTGTTTGGGAAGGAGGTGGCATATGGAAACGCGTCGTTGCAGGCGTGTTGGGCGTTTTGAGATGGTCGCAGGTGCGCCCCACAGCTTGTGCAGTGCACAAGTGTCGTGAGCGACGGCTTCGGCGCGAAGTTGGTGACGAGATGCAGTGTGATTGGCGAGACGTGGTGGGGTGGACTGGTTCAAATCTTTGCAGGCTGTGCGTTGGCGCATGAGATAGTCTCTTGCTTGCATGATGCTGTCGCAACTTACACGGCTGGCGCACAGGGTGATCTAGTTCTTTTGTTATTGTTTGTAGGATGTCGGGCTGCGCACATCGGCGTGGCTGCGGCGAACGAGTGCTTGGAGAGTTGGGTTGCACGGCGGAACTGATCTGTTGCAAGTGTGGCGGATTCGCACCGCAGTGTTGTTTGCGACAGGCACGTGTTGCATGCGACGTGTCTGTCCGTCGGCCTTGTGTGCAGCCAGGACGTGACTGACAGCAGTTTTCTGTCGTTTAGAGTTGGAGGCATTCTGGTGGGGAAACACGAATAGCTGTTTAGGACGGATTGCTTGGGGGCATCGGAGAAGAGAAGTGATGGTTTGGGGAATGGGACTCGGGTTTCGGGACATTTTTAATCTCCTGCCTGGTATGCAGTCGGTGCGTGGGAACGACAGCAGTCTTTGCACCTTCATGTCTAGACGGATGCGGCGCAGAAATACGAAAAGGTGTTCATAATGGTCAGTACGGGCGTGAGTGTTTTGGAGAAGAGCAGGGTGTCCGGCGTTAACAATATTGTGGATGGATGTCTCGGGAGCTTTGGGTAGCTTTTGGTGGAGTTGGACGGCTGTTGTAGCCCCGTTGGGCACTCTAAAATCAGGGGCGGCAGCGGTGGCTGTGTGTGTGCATTGTTGAGCCGCGTTTGGGGTGCCGCGATGAAGAAGACGCTTTCAGAGGAACGTGTATAACTGGGATTTTTTGCATCGCGTCAGGATTAGTTGGAGGCGTTTTACGGTCATGTTGGCGCTGTGGCATCGCTTTGGTTTGCAACGGGTTCTCGGCGGCGTTTGTGAGTTGGCACGGCGAGGGCGTGTTTGGGAAGGAGGTGGCATATGGAAACGCGTCGTTGCAGGCGTGTTGGGCGTTTTGAGATGGTCGCAGGTGCGCCCCACAGCTTGTGCAGTGCACAAGTGTCGTGAGCGACGGCTTCGGCGCGAAGTTGGTGACGAGATGCAGTGTGATTGGCGAGACGTGGTGGGGTGGACTGGTTCAAATCTTTGCAGGCTGTGCGTTGGCGCATGAGATAGTCTCTTGCTTGCATGATGCTGTCGCAACTTACACGGCTGGCGCACAGGGTGATCTAGTTTTTTTGTTATTGTTTGTAGGATGTCGGGCTGCGCACATCGGCGTGGCTGCGGCGAACGAGTGCTTGAAGAGTTGGGTTGCACGGCGGAACTGATCTGTTGCAAGTGTGGCGGATTCGCACCGCAGTGTTGTTTGCGAGGGGATCTAGCTCTTTTGTTATTGTTTGCAGGATGTCAGGCTGCGCACATCGGCGTGGCTGCGGCGAACGAGTGCTTGGAGAGTTGGGTTGCACGGCAGAACTGATCTGTTGCAAGTGTGGCGGATTCGCACCGCAGTGTTGTTTGCGACAGGCACGTGTTGCATGCGACGTGTCTGTCCGTCGGCCTTGTGTGCAGCCAGGACGTGACTGACAGCAGTTTTCTGTCGTTTAGAGTTAGAGGCATTCTGGTGGGGAAACACGAATAGCTGTTTAGGACGGATTGCTTGGGGGCATCGGAGAAGAGAAATGGTGGTTTGGGGAATGGGACTCGGGTTTCGGGACATTTTTAATCTCCTACCTGGTATGCAGTCGGTGCGTGGGAGCGACAGCAGTCTTTGCACCTTCATGTCTAGACGGATGCGGCGCAGAAATACGAAAAGGTGTTCATAATGGTCAGTACGGGCGTGAGTGTTTTGGAGAAGAGCAGGGTGTCCGGCGTTAACAATATTGTGGATGGATGTCTCGGGAGCTTTGGGTAGCTTTTGGTGGAGTTGGACGGCTGTTGTAGCCCCGTTGGGCACTCTAAAATCAGGGGCGGCAGCGGTGGCTGTGTGTGTGTGCATTGTTGAGCCGCGTTTGGGGTGCCGCGATGAAGAAGACGCTTTCAGAGGAACGTGCATAACTGGGATTTTTTGCATCGCGTCAGGATTAGTTGGAGGCGTTTTACGGTCATGTTGGCGCTGTGGCATCGCTTTGGTTTGCAACGGGTTCTCGGCGGCGTTTGTGCATTGGCATGGCGAGGGCGTGTTTGGGAAGGAGGTGGCATATGGAAACGCGTCGTTGCAGGCGTGTTGGGCGTTTTGAGATGGTCGCAGGTGCGCCCCACAGCTTGTGCAGTGCACAAGTGTCGTGAGCGACGGCTTCGGCGCGAAGTTGGTGACGAGATGCAGTGTGATTGGCGAGACGTGGTGGGGTGGACTGGTTCAAATCTTTGCAGGCTGTGCGTTGGCGCACGGCGGAACTGATCTGTTGCAAGTGTGGCGGATTCGCACCGCAGTGTTGTTTGCGAGGGGATCTAGCTCTTTTGTTATTGTTTGCAGGATGTCAGGCTGCGCACATCGGCGTGGCTGCGGCGAACGAGTGCTTGGAGAGTTGGGTTGCACGGCAGAACTGATCTGTTGCAAGTGTGGCGGATTCGCACCGCAGTGTTGTTTGCGACAGGCACGTGTTGCATGCGACGTGTCTGTCCGTCGGCCTTGTGTGCAGCCAGGACGTGACTGACAGCAGTTTTCTGTCGTTTAGAGTTAGAGGCATTCTGGTGGGGAAACACGAATAGCTGTTTAGGACGGATTGCTTGGGGGCATCGGAGAAGAGAAATGGTGGTTTGGGGAATGGGACTCGGGTTTCGGGACATTTTTAATCTCCTACCTGGTATGCAGTCGGTGCGTGGGAGCGACAGCAGTCTTTGCACCTTCATGTCTAGACGGATGCGGCGCAGAAATACGAAAAGGTGTTTATAATGGTCAGTACGGGCGTGAGTGTTTTGGAGAAGAGCAGGGTGTCCGGCGTTAACAATATTGTGGATGGATGTCTCGGGAGCTTTGGGTAGCTTTTGGTGGAGTTGGACGGCTGTTGTAGCCCCGTTGGGCACTCTAAAATCAGGGGCGGCAGCGGTGGCTGTGTGTGTGTGCATTGTTGAGCCGCGTTTGGGGTGCCGCGATGAAGAAGACGCTTTCAGAGGAACGTGCATAACTGGGATTTTTTGCATCGCGTCAGGATTAGTTGGAGGCGTTTTACGGTCATGTTGGCGCTGTGGCATCGCTTTGGTTTGCAACGGGTTCTCGGCGGCGTTTGTGAGTTGGCACGGCGAGGGCGTGTTTGGGAAGGAGGTGGCATATGGAAACGCGTCGTTGCAGGCGTGTTGGGCGTTTTGAGATGGTCGCAGGTGCGCCCCACAGCTTGTGCAGTGCACAAGTGTCGTGAGCGACGGCTTCGGCGCGAAGTTGGTGACGAGATGCAGTGTGATTGGCGAGACGTGGTGGGGTGGACTGGTTCAAATCTTTGCAGGCTGTGCGTTGGCGCATGAGATAGTCTCTTGCTTGCATGATGCTGTCGCAACTTACACGGCTGGCGCACAGGGTGATCTAGTTCTTTTGTTATTGTTTGTAGGATGTCGGGCTGCGCACATCGGCGTGGCTGCGGCGAACGAGTGCTTGAAGAGTTGGGTTGCACGGCGGAACTGATCTGTTGCAAGTGTGGCGGATTCGCACCGCAGTGTTGTTTGCGAGGGGATCTAGCTCTTTTGTTATTGTTTGCAGGATGTCAGGCTGCGCACATCGGCGTGGCTGCGGCGAACGAGTGCTTGGAGAGTTGGGTTGCACGGCAGAACTGATCTGTTGCAAGTGTGGCGGATTCGCACCGCAGTGTTGTTTGCGACAGGCACGTGTTGCATGCGACGTGTCTGTCCGTCGGCCTTGTGTGCAGCCAGGACGTGACTGACAGCAGTTTTCTGTCGTTTAGAGTTGGAGGCATTCTGGTGGGGAAACACGAATAGCTGTTTAGGACGGATTGCTTGGGGGCATCGGAGAAGAGAGGTGGTGGTTTGGGGAATGGGACTCGGGTTTCGGGACATTTTTAGTCTCCTGCCTGGTATGCAGTCGGTGCGTGGGAGCGACAGCAGTCTTTGCACCTTCATGTCTAGACGGATGCGGCGCAGAAATACGAAAAGGTGTTCATAATGGTCAGTACGGGCGTGGGTGTTTTGGAGAAGAGCACCGTGTCCGGCGCTAACAATATTGTGGATGGATGTCTCGGGAGCTTTGGGTAGCTTTTGGTGGAGTTGGACGGCTGTTGTAGCCTCGTTGGGCACTCTAAAATCAGGGGCGGCAGCGGTGGCTGTGTGTGTGCATTGTTGAGCCGCGTTTGGGGTGCCGCGATGAAGAAGACGCTTTCAGAGGAACGTGCATAACTGGGATTTTTTGCATCGCGTCAGGATTAGTTGGAGGCGCTTTACGGTCATGTTGGCGCTGTGACATCGCTTTGGTTTGCAACGGGTTCTTGGCGGCGTTTGTGCATTGGCATGGCGAGGGCGTGTTTGGGAAGGAGGTGGCATGTGGAAACGCGTCGTTGCAGGCGTGTTGGGCGTTTTGAGATGGTCGCAGGAGCGCCCCACAGCTTGTGCAGTGCACAAGTGTCGTGAGCGACAGCTTCGGCGCGAAGTTGGTGACGAGATGCAATGTGATTGGCGAGACGTGGTGGGGTGGACTGGTTCAAATCTTTGCAGGCTGTGCGTTGGCGCATGAGATAGTCTCTTGCTTGCATGATGCTGTCGCAACTTACACGGCTGGCGCACAGGGTGATCTAGTTTTTTTGTTATTGTTTGTAGGATGTCGGGCTGCGCACATCGGCGTGGCTGCGGCGAACGAGTGCTTGGAGAGTTGGGTTGCACGGCGGAACTGATCTGTTGCAAGTGTGGCGGATTCGCACCGCAGTGTTGTTTGCGAGGGGATCTAGCTCTTTTGTTATTGTTTGCAGGATGTCAGGCTGCGCACATCGGCGTGGCTGCGGCGAACGAGTGCTTGGAGAGTTGGGTTGCACGGCGGAACTGATCTGTTGCAAGTGTGGCGGATTCGCACCGCAGTGTTGTTTGCGACAGGCACGTGTTGCATGCGACGTGTCTGTCCGTCGGCCTTGTGTGCAGCCAGGACGTGACTGACAGCAGTTTTCTGTCGTTTAGAGTTAGAGGCATTCTGGTGGGGAAACACGAATAGCTGTTTAGGACGGATTGCTTGGGGGCATCGGAGAAGAGAAGTGATGGTTTGGGGAATGGGACTCGGGTTTCGGGACATTTTTAATCTCCTGCCTGGTATGCAGTCGGTGCGTGGGAACGACAGCAGTCTTTGCACCTTCATGTCTAGACGGATGCGGCGCAGAAATACGAAAAGGTGTTTATAATGGTCAGTACGGGCGTGAGTGTTTTGGAGAAGAGCAGGGTGTCCGGCGTTAACAATATTGTGGATGGATGTCTCGGGAGCTTTGGGTAGCTTTTGGTGGAGTTGGACGACTGTTGTAGCCCCGTTGGGCACTCTAAAATCAGGGGCGGCAGCGGTGGCTGTGTGTGTGTGCATTGTTGAGCCGCGTTTGGGGTGCCGCGATGAAGAAGACGCTTTCAGAGGAACGTGCATAACTGGGATTTTTTGCATCGCGTCAGGATTAGTTGGAGGCGTTTTACGGTCATGTTGGCGCTGTGGCATCGCTTTGGTTTGCAACGGGTTCTCGGCGGCGTTTGTGAGTTGGCACGGCGAGGGCGTGTTTGGGAAGGAGGTGGCATATGGAAACGCGTCGTTGCAGGCGTGTTGGGCGTTTTGAGATGGTCGCAGGTGCGCCCCACAGCTTGTGCAGTGCACAAGTGTCGTGAGCGACGGCTTCGGCGCGAAGTTGGTGACGAGATGCAGTGTGGCTGGCAAGGCGAGGCGCGGTGGACTGCTTCGAGTTCGGCCAGACTGTGCGTTGATACATGGCATAATCTGTTGCTTGCATGCTGGCGCATCTTAGGCGGCCAGTCGAAAACAGGATTCTGCTGGTTTGTTATTGTTTGTGGGGCGTCGGGCTGCGAAGCTTCGTGTGGCTGCTGCAAAGCAGTGCTTTGACGGTTGGGTTGCATGACAGAAGTGATCTGTTGCGAGTGTGGCGGACTCGCACCGCAGTGTTGTCAACGACGGGCACGTGATTTATGCAACATTTGTGTTTACGTGCCTTGTGCGTGATCGCCACGCAAGAGACAGCAGTGTTGCGCCGTTCAGAGTTGAAGGGAGTCTAGTACAGGAGCACGAGTAGCTGTTAGGGACGGATTGCTTGGGGTCATCGGAGTAGAGAGGTGGTGATTTCGGGAAATGGCACTCGTGTTTTAGGAAATTTTTAATCCCTTACCCGGTATGCAGCGGGTGCGTGTGAAAGACAGCATTCTTCCCACATTCATCTCCAGACGGATGCGGTGCAGAAATATGAATAAGTGTTCATAATGGTCAATATGGGCGTCGGTGGTTCGAAGGAGAACATCATGTCCGGCGTTAGCAATTCTGTAGATGGATATATTGAGAGCTTTGGCTAGCCCTAGGTGCAGTTCGACTGTTGCCGAGGCGCGTCTGGGCACTCCAGAATCAGGGGTGGCAGCGGTGGTTGTGTGTGTGCATTGTTGAATCACGTTTTGGGTGCCGCGATGAAGAAGATGTTTTTAGGAAAACATGCATTACTGGTGTTGTCTGCATCACGTCAGAATTAGGCGGAGGCATTTTGCCGGCATATTGGCGCTGTTGCATCGCTTCGGGGTGCGGCGGGTTCTCGGGGCTCGCATTGCAGTGTTGTTTACGACGGGCACGTGTGTTGCGTAGTATATTTGTTCCTGTTGTTTGTGCGCAGGCGGTGGGCGAATGGCAGTAGCCTATCTTTGTTCAAACTTGGGTAGATTTTGGTGCAGAAACAACAGTAGGTGTTTTGGACTAACGTGTTTTCGCCATGGAGAAGAGCCAGAGCAATTTTGCTTTCAAGACCAGAATTGTGTCGGATGTAAGGGTTCTTTCCACCCAAAGTTGTCGACAAGAGTTTGGCTAGTTGAAAGGCTTGTTGAACCGCGTTGGTAAACTCGTGCGAAGGCCGTGAGTCCCAGTATAAGAGCATCTCCTGCGTTAATCCTGGTCGCGCATTGACGGTGTGCTGACTGTTTTGGAGCGTCGCTCCTGTTGTGCTTGCTAACGGTGCTGCTAAGGGTGCTGCATACGATGTATGGCTGCAAAATTTCTGTTGATGCGCATTAGGGATGTTTGTCTCAATGCCTCCGTGTGGTCGTTCTGAGTGCCGTGTTCTAGTTGCGTTTTATTGACGTTTCTATCATCAGTTACGCTAAATGTGCAATCGCATCTATGTCTAGCAAGCTGATCTTATCGCAAGTTGTCTGTCATTCTTTGAAGTGACAGATGCCTTCGTCTAGGCCCTTATTGAGGTCTGTGGTTTGAAAACCAACATGGTTTGCCGTAAATGGTAGAAGCAATTTTTTGCATTCAGAATTTGGCGTTTAGCGAGTAAGTCAATTGTTGTAGACGTGAGCAGGTTCAGACGCGATTGGAACGTTTTGGGCACTTCTTGCGGGTTTGTTTGAGCGGAAAGCCCTCCACGCAGATGTGCTTGCAAGCGCCGTTTATGGTGTCCTCTTCAGTGCGTCGGTGCACATGCATGAAATTTTATTGTTACTCAAACAGCATCTTTTCGCCTTCATGTTGGGACAGCTTTGATGACTGTAAATTGAACGTTTCGTGAATATGTTGTTTCACAGCAGCTTGAGCAATACGAGCTGCATGAAACGGTTTGAGCCAGTTGATTGATGTATAGTCTGATGGATGGTTTGTTGAAAACAGATTGAGGCAGCGAATCCGCTTTTGTAAATCCGTCTTTGAACGATATGCATATCCATTCCCAAAGAGTGCTGTTAACTTGCTTGAAAAGCCAATGCATTCATCTGCCGGACACATACGTCTGCCATACATTTCGACATGAGGATTTGCAGGACTAGTAGGGACTTCTGTTTGTAGCGGGTACGTGAAATAACTCGTCCAAGGTGGCAGTTGCCGTCAGTTTTTATATTTATGAAACTGCATGCGTCACAATGATTCGGTCAGTTTGCATTAAGGATACTCGCCTTTCGGGGCATTGGTCTGCTGGGAGTCAACGTGTTAAGCATCGGTATTTGGCGCTTTTTTCTAGAAGTTTGCTTTGCATTGCATTTACTTCACGTTCCAAATTGTGATGCCAAAATTGTGTTCTGGAAGGATCCATGGTTCATCTCGGCGGATTTTTCATGTACTACAAGCACGTGCAAGCCT
Organism: Eimeria tenella; assembly: GCF_000499545.2. Taxonomy (NCBI): domain Eukaryota; phylum Apicomplexa; class Conoidasida; order Eucoccidiorida; family Eimeriidae; genus Eimeria; species Eimeria tenella. The sequence continues at coordinate 99,663 of NW_013543367.1, read as the reverse complement.
CCAGTTTTGTGTCGGCTTTGATGCGACAAGACTAGGCGTACGTCTGCACTTTTAGTTGCGTTTTCTGGTGAACACAAGACACGTGTCGACGTTGTGCCAAGAGTGTTGTGCCATTTAGCCTGAACCAAGCTGCTGCGCAAAATACATTTGGGCGGGGTCGTATCAACACGCAGGAGTCTTTTTAATGTCACAGGGTAGAGGTGAAGGCTCGTGGGAATATGAACACCACGAAACGCCTGCAGAAAGGTTCATGTGCTAACATTAATGATAAATATCTTATTTTGAATGCTTTGTATACGTTGCAAAGTATTTCAAATATGCATGACGCTGTTTCGGTATCCTTTTGATGCAGCCATGTGGATTGTGACAGTTCAAAGTGTTGTGACAGTTCAAAGTGTTGTAGTGTTGTATATGCATTTCCGTTGACGACTTTCGACAATTGCCGCGTGCGCAGCTGCGTTATACTTACCCTTGAGCGCTAGCCGCAGTTGCGACACTTGCGGTGTTAATGTGCGCGTGCTAACTACCACTGAAGCGTTGCTTCAAACAGCAAAAGTAGGTGTCCGACAGATCGTTACGTGTGGAGCATGTGTCTCGCCGTTTTTTAGACGCACGCTTCCCGAATGATTTGTGACCTATGTTCAATGGAAACATGATTTCGACTCAGTGTTTTTAAGAAGGCCGAAATTTAAGGGCATTTTAGCAATCATGGAGGTGTGCAGAAGGTGCGGAACGTGGAACAACGGCGGATAAACAATTAACTGCTCAGTACAGTAATTGAGAATATTTTCATATGGGGCGTTTAGCACATATTTGCTGATGTCCAGCGTGGCCACTGTCAATTGTGTTTGACTTTGGCGTGATTTCATAGACGCATAACGGTTTTCATGAAGCCCTGTTTTCGAGCATTTGCTTACTCCTGCGCACAGTCAACACATCCGCTAAGCGGTTCGCCACTTACCCTATGAACAACTATTCCTATTGCCGTAAATGTGGATTACTTATTTCAGCGGTAATGCGTCAGTCCTCAGTTAACGCGCGAAGGCATTCTGCGATTCCTGCGTGTTGGAGATTTCGCGTATCTCCAGTAAATGGTTGATGAGTTTAACCAATAGTGGCGCAGGCTGGAGTACTTGTTCACGAAGCGCCGCTTCAAAGTCACGTATATTTCAGAAAGAAAAAATGGCACATGCAACGGTATGATTAGGTAGAGCAAACGGTTGAGTTGTGTTCCTTTTTCTGCACGAAGCGTATACCCATAGCACAAAAGAAACTACCAGTAAGTTGCTTGTGGAACACACTATGTAAGCATTCAGGTGGATGTGGTTTTCCACACATATTTCAGTGCTTCTTTGGTGCATTCTTTTTTGGTGTGCGGCTAGCACATAGGCTCAGTGCTAAGGGAGCCCGAGGTTCCCCCAGCAAGCTTCACTATGGCCTGCTGGTACACGGGTGTGCTGTAACAATGAGCAAGCAGTGACAGTCTTTTCAGAAGGATCACTGTAAATTTGTGATTTGCACAAATAAGTGAAAATATTCATCATTGGCAACTTGCTGGGGTTTTCGTCGCATTTCAAGAGAGTAGGCATTATGCATATTTTTTCATGGGCGTGTCCAGTGCCGAAAGTACATAAAGTGAACCGCACTTCTGTCATTTGCACTGTTCCGGAACCAGGCGTGCCTTGTTACGAATTCGCATTGAAGGTGGAGTTTTCAGCGCGCTTTTTGTGGAGATATACGGCCGAGGCTGTAGACAGGAAGACATGTCTACCACGCTGACTAAACAGTGTTGTCGAAGCAGCACGCGGCATGTGTGTTTGCTGATGTTTAATGTCCATGAATGATTAAACATGACGGAGCAACCGTGCCGGTAAGACTTAGCGTGAGGCGAGTTTTGTGCCTTTACGTGAAAAGCGTGCATTGGCACATTGCAACGGTTGCGAAGATCCCTCCTGAAAATAAGTTTTGGGCTGATTAGGTTTCTTGATCAATATGCTACCCGCAGCACTGTAGTGTGTAAACCTAGTGATGACCTACTGACCTGACAGGCAGCAGATTTATAGCATAATAGTGCATCTGCAGCCTCAAAACTGTATTGCTGTAAGTTTGCTTTTCGGTGCGATATTGCATTTGGTGTGTGACTGTTACATAATCTTCAGTTTAGCGAGTAGCGTGTTTGTGTGCATTCCACGTATATGCCAGCAACAACTCCCAGCTACGAAAGTTATCGGTAGTGGTTTGTGAGTCCTCATTCATTGGGCTTTTCGATTTTCGCACATTCTTCAGGGTTTCGGTCGGTGATTGTCACGTGCATGTACGTTGGGTGCTTGCACTTTCAATTTCAGTGTGGTGTTGCCATTTCAGACAGACGCGTTGTGATGTCGTCGGGTTTCTTTAGTACTGTTACGCCTGCATATCGATTTGGCTTTAGGTGGAAACTGGCTAATGCGTTGATTGGAATCAGTCGTCTCATAACAGGTTTGACGCGCACGAGATGCTGACAGTTTTAATGGCAGCTGAGGAGCTGCAGGCTGGTTGACTTCGCATAAAGCTCGGGCTGAACGTGGACGATTCTGCGGGTGGCAGACTAGGCTCTTAATGTTCTTGTAAACAAGCATATTTTCGCGACACTTCTGTGCGTGGGCCTAAATTGCAGTCAGTGTTTGAAAGGTTGCGGTAAAACTGAACGTTTAAGCACTGCAGAGAAGCATCATATTGCTTCTGTTGACATGCATGCTTGTGCGACATTTGTTATTTCCGGTTGCAATATAGGCAGTATGCGAAGGGCACCAGTCGTTGGTCTTAACGGTTTTATTTCTTGAGACACAGAAATTGATACTCTCCTTCAGAACGGGGCTGCTGCAAACGTCGAGCTGACAGATGGTGATTGCATTGGCAGATAGGTGTCGTGCTCGCTTCATAATAGACTAGCGCGGCTAGGGCTTCAGCTAACGTTCTCTGCATTGCCGTGACATGTAGGCATCTGCCTATTCCAAGAATGGCATCAGTACTATTTTTTTGTCCGCGATTACTATCAGCTGTGATGAATTTGTTGAGCAGTGGCATATTTTGCATTAGCGTGTATTGCCGAGGTCTTGCGCGAATCATTCCTGGCCTCCCGAAGCCGCCTCCTGAGGCCGCTAGCAGGCGACAAATGATTCATGTAATATGGGCTGTTGACTGCTTATTACGAACCGCGGCAGTGTGTTTAATAGCGGCAGAAAATGTGCATATCGATTTATCCAGAAATGTGATTGGCAGCGCCAAATATTTCTCTACGGAGCTTTCGTCTGCCACCACCTCCTGGCATGCTCGGTGCGCATGTGAACGCGCACGCCAAGATGCATTTTTCCTCTAGGTGGTGGCAGACGAAAGCATATACTGGAATGATCTAGATGCACTGTATGTCAAGTCGTTTCCTAAGTTACTGTGGCAGAATACGTCTTACTGCAAGCCGGCTGTACATGACCACACGGCGGCTTTGTTGCCTCATCTCGCGGGAGATGGAGACAACCATCGCGTGACGTGAGCTCTACATATAATTCTTAGCGTCGGCATCGTTGTTCCACGTAGTGTACTCACGATTGTATGCCGTGTCGGCCCTATTCTGCTGTAAGACGAAATGCAAGTCACTTGCAGGTACTGTTGTTGCAGGTACTGTTGCAAGGTGTGTCTGGATATTCGTTGGTGCGAGTGAGTCTATTGAGTGTCTCTGTGCTGAATGAAAACTGCTGTTGTAGTGACATCGTGCTCACTTTTTATATCGAATTCAACGCAGCGCGCGCTGAGTTGAATGCTCGAGTAAGTCTGTACTACTTCGGCTGTAAACAGCTTGTGAGTGGTTTGTTGATTTCTTCGCGCGCTGTTGCAATCCTACTTTGTTTTTGTGCCTGAATATACCCTAAGGACGTTCTGTAGTTTGAGGCTCGAAGGATAATGGCGTTTTGCGTGGTTTTACAGTGAAGTTCCGGCTGTGTGCTGTGGTAAGCGAGACTTTTAGCCTATCTTGGTCACACATAATTGTTGGCAGGAAGCTGCCTAGTAAGAAGTATCTGCTGAAATGCTCCTTGAAGTGAACAGCATGTGCGTGAATACATGCTGCGTTTGCAGGCTTGTGTTTTGAGGATTTTTTACGTCAAACGCAGAAAGGGCAAGGCTCTCTTGTGTATTTCTGGATCTGCCCTAGACAGAAATAACGAATCGTGTTGGACCAAAGAACTAGCTGCTTTGTGACCCTGCCGCATGTGTAAGCATATACTTCTACCAGTCTTACAACACAGTACAGTTAGCGGCGGACAAAACTATGCCGCGTTTTTGTACTTCGGATCGTATGCAGTCTGTGCGTGGAACGCGGCATTCCTCGGTTTTCCCTACAAATGTGCTGAAGCATCAACAAAAACGTTTGCAAGAAGTGAAAGACTTGCGGTGGGAATGAGCGATGGTGAAGGCACGGTTCTCAATCGGCACACGTTGTCGACGGAATATGGAAGCGGCGCCGGGCGCTGGGTGGTATTACGCGCACTTTTGCTGTGACGAAAATATTGGCTTGTTAATCAAAAGCTATGAAGGCTCTCTCAGGGCCCACAGTTGCATAACGCCTTTTTTGCGGCCAAATGACGATATTTTCAAGATACCATACACTGCTGAGGAAGCCCATCCTAAGCTCCTCGAAGCCGCATCTGGGGACCGCTAGTACGCGGTAAATAGGTTTGCCGATAATATAGCATGGTGATTACTTAGTATGCAGCGATACAGTATGTTTTCTAAAGAAATCAGTGCGCAGTACGACTTGTCCAAGTTAGCTGATTCATACTTCCAAAGACTTCTTGCGAAACGTTTGTCCTCCTTCGTCTCCAGCAAGCATGTGTCTGGGCATGTTCGGCGAGCGTTTGAAGACAACATGTACTGGAATGCTGCTAGGTGCACATCTTATCAAATTTATTCTTAATTTGCTATAGCAAAGTACACGACACTGCAAGCAGGCTGTGCGTGACCACATGGGGGCCTTGTAGCCTGCCTTCGAGAGAGATGGAGACATCCATCGTGTAAAACACGTTATACACAGAGCATGCAGCGTCGGCGTTGTTCTTTCGCGTAGTGTGCTCATGAATGTATGTTTTAATCAACACTCGCAAACACCGTGCAAGTACAACTGTGTTCCTAAACAAAACGCAAATCACCTGCAGATGATGTTGGGAAGTGTGGCCGTCGTGCGCACAAACATTCGTTGGTGCGAGCGAGTCAATAGGGCGGATGCCTGGTGTATGAAACTTAGTGCTGCATGCATGATTTGTTGACAATTTTATAGCACCTCATGTAACGACTTCTGGATTCGATGCGTGGAAGATCTGGCTGCTTCGCGTATCACCAACAGCTTGTGAGTACCGTATAGTTGCACACTTGTACTGCTTGAAAAGTACTTCATTAATTTTTTTGTTCCCGAGAAAGTGCGAACCGTTTCGTTGCATTCAAATATCTGATGGCTTGCTGTTTGATGCTCTGATATCACAGCCTTTTGCTAAGCCATGTCTGCTGCAGTGTGAAAATGTAGTCAGCAAAGTGCGCTGTGTGCATTTTGTGATTCTATTCCTTCCGATTCAAATAGTGTCCTGGAGTAGCGCTCCTGGCCAGCGGCTCGTGCGTAAGCGTACGCTGTGTTTGCTTGTTTGCATCCTTGCGATCTGTAGACGGCAAACAATCGACACAGGCACATAAGCTATGTAGTCGTCGAGCTGTGATAGGCAACAAACCTGCATGCTACAACGGCAAAAAGTTCCTTCTTGTAGGGGCTTTCCATATAGTTAAACAAATTAATTCCGCACCGTAGTACCGTCAACGAAAGGCATTCTTGTGCAGTTTTATCACACGTCCAACAAGCAATCAGTTACTTCCCGCAGAGCAACCTTCTAGGCATGCAGAAATGCACACATTTGCAAAGGTTACAAGACTTGCACTGGCTTTCTCGACCGACAATGGATATCTGGGCAGCAAGCTTTTCCAGGCGCCACAACAATGGAACCACTTCGTGTTTTCACAGTTGCATAATAGCGTTTTCTCCGGCTGGGAGAAAATGTTTTTTGAGACTCCCGTGCTGCTGCCGCGCTTTGCAAGTCACCAAGAAATTCGCGAAGTTGCCTCACGGGACATAGACAACTGGCCCTTTAGAAGCAACTTCGTCTCAAGGTGTATTTGCCAGCGGAAACGAATGCGCAGTGGGGTTCTTTCATTTTTCTAATCGGAAACGCCAAGTGCTCTTTCGATTATTAAGTTCGTTGACGAGTGCACCAAAAGGGCATCGCGCCATTTTGGCTGCAGAGCATGTACCGAAATGTTGCCAGGTGCAGCTTCGATCAAGGTGTCCCGTACGTCACTTCGGCGAAGTGTATATCATTGCCTGCAGACTGTACGTTACCAGATAATGGCCTCGTAGCCATGCGCTGGAATGTTGCCAGAGACAGTTGTAGGCAAGTTGCTCCTTACGTTAATATGGCGGAGTGAATATCATTGCAAGCAGGCGGTGAGTCACCAGCTGGTTGCCGTGCAGCGGGATGTGGGCATCGTAGGCATGCATAATGCGAAGCACGCTGTGCGTGCTTCGCATTATGCAGCAGCCCGCAGCACCGGACACAGCAGACGAAGGCGCAGAAGCAGCAGCCGCTGTGGCCGCAGCAGCAGCAACAGCAGATGAAGCAGCAACACATGCAGCAACCGCGAATACAGCGAGAGACGCTGCCATAGCAGACGCAGCAGCAGAAGCGCGCGGAACAAATGTAGCAGCGCGCTGTGCGTATGGCTTGCACGGTCGCCACTGCAATGCTCCGTAGTATTTTTAATCATTTTGTGGGTATCAAAACTCACAACTGACAAGACCAAGTACTGCATCGTAGGAGTGTAGGTAAACAGCGTAAAGCTGTTGCAAGGAAATGCACTTGTCCTGGGCGCCGATGCTGGTGTGTGGGAGCACGTAGAATGTGTCTCTCCGCTAAGTAAGACCTACTATTAAGGACACATGTGCAGGCATTCTTTTCAGATTTCAAAGTGTTAATCTTTAAAAAAAAGCTCATTTTTCCTCTGCGGCAAATAGGTGGTGAGTTGCTTGCGCTTTTCCTCTTGCGCTGCTAGACAAGTCAGGTTTTCGGGAATTGGCATTAAGCGTGCGCTTGTAACACAATCACACGTTTCACGTCTAAGCGCATTGTCAGCGGATGCGCGTGCCATTTTTTCTTTTGTTACAGCATGCACTGAAGGCGTATCACTGCCACTGTCTGACACTCAGAATTGCTGAGGCAACACCTTCGTTGGAAGTGAACGCTCCTACAAAAAGCTTGAAGAACCACTGTCAGACCGTGAGTGGACACCTGCCAACAGTTCACCATTTTTGACTTTCGGTGGTGCTTAATCTGTCGCCAAACAAGCAGAAAAGAAGCAACCAGGAGCATATGATTTTCTCACCAGTCCAAGCGTGTGCAGCTTGACCATTAACAGTGACCTGCGCAACTGCACCAAGGTTACCCCATGTACCGATGCATGCATTGATGACTATATTGTCTTTGAAGCACCTCGAGTTTATTTTATGTTTAGCAGGGCGTGAGGCTCCACAAAACCGTTGCGGGAACAGTGCAAATGCGTTTTTTCACAGAGCCAGAGGCCACTGGCTCTTTCGGAGCCGTGTGGCTAAAGGCAGTGCTCGCTGGCCGACTGCGTGCGCCTGGTGCGCCTGGCTCGGCGTTGTAACGGTAGGACAACGCAGCTTGACGATGGCCACGTTGGCCGGTGTGTATCCTTAGAATGCAGCGCGTGATTCGTTGCGGCATTGCTCGCCATTCACGTTAGTCCGCTTTTATGGGACACAGTGACGTATTGCAAAGCACTCGGGAGGACAAATCGGACGCGTACAAATTATTTTGTGGCGCTCGTAGGTCATCGATTTGTGGCGCGATTGTCTGTGTGGTAGAGGCGAAGGGCACTGATGCAGATGCATTTCGGTACCCTCTCAGCATCGACGACTCATTAGCGCGTGTTATCTGCTGCTGCGTGTACTCCAGGTTTGTCGAGCAGTCGAGGAGCCCCGCGTCTGCTTTGCGCTCGTGCAAGAAGGGTGAACTACGGTGGAAGGTGAATGCATGTGACGAGGACTTTTCCCGCAACTGCGGAGCCTGCGCTATGTACAATTTTGGTGCAACTGGGAAACCAGATCTAGAAACGCAGGTGCAATTTAGGTGCAACTGGGAAACCAGATCTAGAAACACAGGTGCTGCATGATTTGCGTAGCATTCCAAACATGCGCAACTTGGAAATTAGCAGAGACCTGCGCGACTGTACCAGCGGTGGCTCACGTACGGATGCATGCATTGATGACTATATTGTCTTTGAAGCACCTCGAGTTTATTTTATGTTTAGCAGAGAGTGAGGCTCCACAAAACCGTTGCGGGAACAGTGCAAATGCGTTTTTTCACAGAGCCAGAGGCCACTGGCTCTTTCGGAGCCGTGTGGCTAAAGGCAGTGCTCGCTGGCCGACTGCGTGCGCCTGGTGCGCCTGGCTCGGCGTTGTAACGGTATGACAACGCAGCTTGGCGATGGCCACGTTGGCCGGTGTGTATCCTTAGAATGCAGCGCGTGATTCGTTGCGGCATTGCTCGCCATTCACGTTAGTCCGCTTTTATGGGACACAGTGACGTATTGCAAAGCACTCGGGAGGACGAATCGGACGCCTACAAATTGCTTTGTGGCGCTCGTAGGTCATCGATTTGTGGCGCGATTGTCTGTGTGGTAGAGGCGAAGGGCACTGATGCAGATGCATTTCGGTACCCTCTCAGCATCGACGACTCATTAGCGCGTGTTATCTGCTGCTGCGTGTACTCCAGGTTTGTCGAGCAGTCGAGGAGCCCCGCGTCTGCTTTGCGCTCGTGCAAGAAGGGTGAACTACGGTGGAAGGTGAATGCATGTGACGAGGACTTTTCCCGCAACTGCGGAGCCTGCGCTATGTACAATTTTGGTGCAACTGGGAAACCAGATCTAGAAACGCAGGTGCAATTTAGGTGCAACTGGGAAACCAGATCTAGAAACACAGGTGCTGCATGATTTGCGTAGCATTCCAAACATGCGCAACTTGGAAATTAGCAGTGACCTGCGCAACTGTACCAGCGGTGGCTCACGTACGGATGCATGCATTGATGACTATATTGTCTTTGAAGCACCTCGAGTTTATTTTATGTTTAGCAGAGAGTGAGGCTCCACAAAACCGTTGCGGGAACAGTGCAAATGCGTTTTTTCACAGAGCCAGAGGCCACTGGCTCTTTCGGAGCCGTGTGGCTAAAGGCAGTGCTCGCTGGCCGACTGCGTGCGCCTGGTGCGCCTGGCTCGGCGTTGTAACGGTATGACAACGCAGCTTGGCGATGGCCACGTTGGCCGGTGTGTATCCTTAGAATGCAGCGCGTGATTCGTTGCGGCATTGCTCGCCATTCACGTTAGTCCGCTTTTATGGGACACAGTGACGTATTGCAAAGCACTCGGGAGGACGAATCGGACGCCTACAAATTGCTTTGTGGCGCTCGTAGGTCATCGATTTGTGGCGCGATTGTCTGTGTGGTAGAGGCGAAGGGCACTGATGCAGATGCATTTCGGTACCCTCTCAGCATCGACGACTCATTAGCGCGTGTTATCTGCTGCTGCGTGTACTCCAGGTTTGTCGAGCAGTCGAGGAGCCCCGCGTCTGCTTTGCGCTCGTGCAAGAAGGGTGAACTACGGTGGAAGGTGAATGCATGTGACGAGGACTTTTCCCGCAACTGCGGAGCCTGCGCTATGTACAATTTTGGTGCAACTGGGAAACCAGATCTAGAAACGCAGGTGCTGCATGATTTGCATAGCTTTCCAAACATGCGCAACTTGGAAATTAGCAGAGACCTGCGCGACTGTACCAACATGCGCAACTTGGAAATTAGCAGAGACCTGCGCGACTGTACCAGCGGTGGCTCACGTACGGATGCATGCATTGATGACTATATTGTCTTTGAAGCACCTCGAGTTTATTTTATGTTTAGCAGGGAGTGAGGTCGGACACAGCCGTTGGGGGGACAACGCATATCACAGCTACGAATGCGTCTGTTCAGTCGGCAAGCGGCTACTTGTTCTGACGGGGGTGTGTGCTTTAAGGCATATGCTCGCTGGCCGACTGTGTTCACCTGACCTGTAAAGCTAGGAGAACGTAGTTTGGCGATTGCTGCAATAGGCGGTGTGAGCTATAAGAAGGTCCCGTAGGTAACATCTGAGCGTCAATGGTTCTCCTTGCTCAGGTGTTGCTTTGTTTGAGCGTGGCATGGTGCTCGTGCCCTAATTCATACGTTTTGTATGTGCAACGTCGTGATGCACTATTTTCTTCTGAGAACTGTATCTATTTGCGTTTTTTGGTTGAATATGTTTCTGCGCCTAGATAGCGTTTTATGTATTCGTTGTCCCGTCACGTTTTAAAAGGGCAAAGTGGGACGTGGCATGCTTTTTGCCTGCAATTCACTTTTTTCACAAAGCAGCGTATCCCTTTTGTAGAGTAGCAAATGAGAACCACCGGGATCTCCTGTTAAACCACGTGCGTATGATTAGAAAAATGTCTTCGCAGCATATTTCACACTGGGCATTCATGCATTGCACCTTTTCATGAGAAGTTTGTAGAAATTATAAGGTATTGTCGAAATCAGCGGCTACGTACTTATTGCTTGCAAAACATTGCGTTGATCAGAATTCTTCGCATCAGCTTCAGTCAGCGTCGTTTCTAGACAGGAAATATTGCGGCACGGCATGCGTTTGTAGATTATTTGGATATGAAATGAATTTGCAGCGATACAGCCTGCACAATTACCGCATAAAAAAATAAATAATACTGTGGTTGTGTCTGCATGATGAGGTACGGACGATGACCGGAAGATCCCTTTACAGCATGGGGTATTTCCGACGCGAAAACGTGTGAAAATATTCCCGTGGTCTTGCAGGTCGAAGAACCTTCTCTTAGCTTCTGCAGTCCACCACTATTGCTGCTGCTCTCTTCAACATATACTCTACGGCAGTTACTCTTACTTTTTGTGGAGTGTTTGTTATACCATTATGCCGATCCAAGTTCACGTGCGTTTCACGGGGTTGCTACACTGCCATTATTTACGTTTAGTGGTTTGAAATGGATGCTAAGGACAATGCACAAGGAAAAGGTTACTACAATAAGTTGATGAACAGATGCTGATGCTTTGAACATTTTCCAAGGACACCACAGTCGTTTGCTGGTTCCCACAACTTTCTCTTTTCAGCGTCTCTGCGCTCACCAGAATTTGCCAGCGTCATGGACGCTCGCGTCTAGGATGTATACTTTTGCTGTCGATTTTTCGGGTGCTCATTACAAGAACCATTAGCCCATCCCCACATTCATGCACCCTGACTCCAGCGCTTTAATGTCACCGACAAATTCGAACAGGGCACGTCTTTAAAACGAGCGTGCATGTATAGGTGTGTCTTGCATGGAAAAATGTCCAGTATTCTCAACATGTTTTGAATTTAATTGCAACCGTGTTTATTTAGCAGACGTTCCTCACTTCCGTGCCAACTGCGGCTAACCACAGCTCTGGGTCCAGCCGGTCTTCCGTTTACTTTAATTGTTGAGACTGTGCTTTTATTTGATATCTATGTGAAATGCAGTTTGGAGCCTGTGCTCCGGCTGCATATGCTTTTTCTGGAATGCTGAAGAACTGATGCCAGCCAAACGTGCACGGCACACGCATCTATACACAACTTCTCAGTTGCTGATCCAGGATCGATGTATGAACGCACGCCTAGGATGTTGCCTCTTTCGTGAAGTATATTGTTCAAAGCGCAAGCAAGTAAAAAATAATTTTACTTGCTTAAGCTTTGAACAAGTTTCCCAATCTGTGTGGAACTGTTCGTGGCTCATGAGACGGTATAGGCGCTGTTTCGTCGTAATGTGTGAAATACAACAGCATCTGTATGCATGAGAAGGCACTGTGAGTTCAAGCAAAACTTCGCTATACAGCTACACACAACGCGTTGAACAGGGGTCGCTTACTACACCAGATAGTGCGATTCACGCACTATCATGCCACCGCCAATGGACAAAGTTTCTATGCTGATTTTAAAGATATGTACAATGCAGTGCAAAGTCTTTGAACTTATTAGGTGAGTTCCGTCCTTCAGCCCAAGCGAACTACTATTTTTTAGGCTTTTGGTCGAACCGATTCGTACGGCAAAAATTATATTAATTTGTTCGTGCCCATCTTCAAATATATGAGAAGGATGAGAAGGCATTTAGCTACTCTGAGAGCGTCATAGCCAGGTTCGTTTTCAAATGACTTCTTTTTGAGCTACCCCGCGCAGATGCACGTTCACACAGTCATACAGCTGTTTTTTTTCGTATGCTTGAATGCTGAAGTTGCCATTCATGTCATGCCGACCAAATCTTACTAAGCATCCAATACTCGCGGTCCACGAAAGCAAGACAAAGCTCGCGTGGTGGCGAACAGCTTTGGCAGGAGAGCTAGCGCTATGCAACCAGCTTTCAGCGAAACCTTTGTGGATAAAACTTACCCGCTTTGTTTCATACTGCTCCCACTACAAGTTCCTTCGTGCGTCAGAATCACTGTGTGGTGTAACGCATACGAAACAAGCGCAGCTTCATTGCACCAGATGTATTTAGGTTCGCTTTGGGGATGTTCTACGATTCGTGAAGATGCAGCGAACGTCATGGAAGCAAATCAAATAACGGCTAAGCTTGTTTACACCTTAAGAAACCCAAAAATGGCGAACAGTTGTAGTCCGAATAAGATTAGGAGTAATTGCAAAATTGCACTGCGGTGAGTATTGAAAAGTGCCTAACCCCAAGGGTATTTGATTGTTTTTAAGGACGTGCGTTGCGAACGTTTGTAAATTGCTGAGCCTCTTGACAATGCTTATTGTGTATTTGTTTTAGTTGTACGCCATTCATGTTAGGCCTTTAATGAATTGCACTCCTGGAGATCTTGCTGTATGGTTCTCACCTTCAACGATACCGTCTCTACGAGGTACCCAGACGGTGAGTTACAAACGAAACGCATGGACTACAAATTAGAATTTTTTTGCACTTTGTCGTGAATAAAGAATATATAATTTTGCCCATACGCAGCTGGCTGCTCAGGAAACAGAATTTTATGACGGCAATTTACGGTAGTCGCATATTACATGGTGCTCGTTCAGGCAAGGAGTTTGCGTGGCTACATGAAAAATCACGCAAACGTGTCACTTGGCTGTTCGGGCTCATCAGATGGTGCGCTTTAGAGACCGAACAACGCGATTGATTGATGCAGGTGCTCGCCCTGATGGCGCAGGACGTCGAAGTATATATCAGCAGCAAATATTGTTGCGGGCACGAGAATCCCTACGCAGAAGTTGCATAGTGTTTTTTTAAATCACATATGTACTATGCGTGCCGTTGTCCCCCTTAAACCCGTGGACCCGCTAAAGATGATAAAGATAGCCGTTTTGTTTTCTGAGAAGATACCAACAATGGGTGCAGCGGTTCATACATGAGGTCAGATCCAGCAAGAAATACTCCGATTATTCCCGCAGTCGTCAATTGATGAAGTTGCGCCAGCCGACTATGAGCAGCTCGTAAGCCAGATAAGTATGCAAGTTGCTGTGCCCCTGAAAAATATGCTTAGCTGAGAAAGAGCCCGCAATAAACGGGCTTGCTCTCTAGGGCACTGAGTCGTGGATATTGAGAATTACTTGAATAGATGGTCTTGTGTTATCTCTTCACAGTTCGTGGTCACGTGCCACAACTCTTCGGTACCTGACCTGTAATCACTTGTTGCGTTCTTCTTTCGTCGACAGTGTGCAAAATCTGCGAGTAACAGTGCACAGTCTCGTGGACACTTTGGAACCGAGCGTGTTCGCAGTCACCGCACATGCATTCAGGGTTGACAAAAATTAGAGCTAATACAACGCTTAGGCGCCTCGGATCAAGTGTTTAGACTGCTCTATCGTTAATGTCCTTTCACGGCATATGCTTTCCTCTGAAAAAGGACGTCCGTTGCTTAATCGTATACTTTGCATAGTTTGTCAAGCTTGTTGCGCTGCCCTCTTGTTTTCACAGCTAAGCCTATTTACATTCGCGCGTAAACCGTTGCTACCACCAGAAAGCATGAAGGTCCTTGTCATGCTTTGGAGGACGACAAAAGAACGATATGCTGCTTGAGTGATGTGCAGTCCGTGCGTTCGACGGATCAGGCAGTGATATTGCGCTGTTAGCTCCGCAATAACATCAATTGAGGCTACGAAGGCAACTTCAGAACCTGCTTTATCCTTTCCAAACGTTTCAAGCCAGAAATGTCTCATTCTTTTGCCAAAGTCGCTTCAACGCTTCAAGTCCATTAAAATTCAGAGCGAGATCCAATGAAGCACAGGTGGCGCTTTCTGTTCCTCGGTTGCACTAGTTCGTACGTTGGGAGAATTCATGAATGTGTACGTTTGAGGGTAACTGCTTCCGTTGTTGGTTTCGATCTGCTGTCAGGTCAAAATCGATTTTTGCGACGAAGGTAGCCGTAGTTAGCGTCAGTGTTCACCCGCCTCTGAGCCCAAAGTTTCTTTGCAGATTATCCTAGATAGTGGAACCGGTTGTGAGCCTCCACGGTCTGCTGCTCGAAGAGTCCTATCTGCGCATTTGCCCATATATTGTCATGTATGTTGAAATAGACAATGCAGGTTCAACAGATATGCTCAATTATTTTACTTAGCCGCAGGAATGCTAGGCGAATCTTAAGCTTTTCTACTCCACTTTTGCATTCTTTTGTCATATATATTTGTTGTATAGTGCACCTAAGCACACCAAAGCTTGTTTCAACTCACTTATTTGGTAACAATTCAAGTCACCTGGACAGGCCACTTTTTCTGTTCGTGCATGGCCTGGATAGGACGTCATTCTGTAGCCGTATGCCCACGTCCACACATTTTCAGTTGAAAGTATACGCTGTATCTGTAAATATGCCAGCTCCGGCTGTTCTTTCGCCACAGTGCCTGCAAACTGCATTATAAAGAGTTTTCCGTGCAAGACTATCGTGTATGCATAGATTGTAAGACTCATTCATGCGACAAAATCGCTCGGAGGAAATAGCCATGAGAGCTCTGGTGGTTGTCGTAGAGGCTACATGACATGGAAG
This sequence comes from Eimeria tenella, assembly GCF_000499545.2. NCBI lineage: Eukaryota > Apicomplexa > Conoidasida > Eucoccidiorida > Eimeriidae > Eimeria > Eimeria tenella. The sequence continues at coordinate 84,478 of NW_013543367.1, read as the reverse complement.
AACAACTAGCTTTTTAGAATGACAAGAGAGCTACATCCCCAAACGTCTCCCTAAAGAACTGATGAGTGGTTCATGTGTGCTTGGGCCTTCTCAAGATATGGACGCCCATAACGTGCAATGGAGCCTGTCTTAAGCGTTCACTAGTGTTGGTTTAACGTGCATACTGAGAGGCTTTGTACCTGTTTCTAAACGTAAAGACTAAACGTCTTTGTCGTTGAAAGGGATCATCGATACAGTACGTATTCGTAACTTTAAGGCAGTACGTTTGCCGCACGTGCTTGTAGCAGGCCGCTGAGTATGGCTGAATCAGCCAGTAAATGTTTCTGTGGCTTATACGCCGTGCGAAAACATTTTTAGCTGGGCATTTGAGCCGTTGCCGTGCTTGTTATTATGCAAGAATGTGCTGATGTTTGTGCGGATGTGCACACGGAATTACCCTGAAGAGTTATTTGCAGAAAGTGAGTGTGAAAACATGGTTGACAGATGGGGCAGGGTTAACTGCTAGTGGGACGTTTTGAGGATCCCACTAAAATTCGTGAATCTGCACATTTTTACTGTGAGTATAGCTAGCAGTAGCTTGCTGCTTATTTACTTCCTCGTAATAAACCAGTCTGGGGCAGTTCATAGTCCCAAATGAATCAACTTTCGATTGTTCCTGGCCATTGGCACCAGGCCGTGCGTAGACCATACCATAGAATGTCTTGAAACTGTGGCTTCATGAAACGTAACGTTGAGCAAATGCCTATTCCACCACATTTGTTCATGCATTGACGTATTATTGGTTTGTCAGAGTTGCATTTTGAGCTTTAAAAAGTCACCAGGTTTCGACTGGTAGCGTGTTACGGGCAAATATGCTGGCGTTTCCAGAGCGCGTCGCCTCAAAGCGTGCATGCAAAGCATCAACGGTTCGTTGTGTCCGCCGTAGAAGAAATTATCTCTATCTTTTGAAAGGCATTTCTGCCAACTGGTGAAACATTTGCTATAGCCCGTGAGTAACATAACAAATATGTTGTTTGCTGATATGACCACTGTCAAGCTTGACGCGTGCACTATCAGAGGTCTTGCTTCAAATTACCGTTCCACGCACACGTTGTGTGGCGGCCACTGCATTTCAACGCATAGACACTCACAGAAGAACAACGCAATTTTCCTTAATGAGCCAGTTTCGCCAAAAGGCCACAGCTGGACGAACGGGGTCATGCCACAAGTGGATCCATATTACAAGCTTTTTTATCTGAAAAGCCTGTTACCAAACCGTATCGCCTAACGTTTTCTTCAATAAAGCCACTTGCCCCTAAACCTATCCGCCAACGAAGAAACAAGGTAACGAGCTCTTTTACCGTATCGCTTAGCAGTTTCTCGAGAAATACTAAATGCAGTTCATTTTGTCCCTGCTGAGAAACATGGTCACCACCTCGTTTACGAACACTTAGGCTTGTTCACGGGAAGTATGTAAGCCGTACTTCGCTCATAAGACTTGCCCGCAAGCATATTGGCTTGCTATGTGCATTTTGTTAACGTTTCGGCGTTTAAGGGATTTGCTAGTTACTGCACACCGAAAAATTGCTTTAATTTTCTTCGGATTCTCCATCGAGACATGATGCAGATAAGCGCCGTCTGAGTATATGAGAAATAACAATTTTGTCGCATGTAACTCAGTAACTTATATTCGTGCTATAAAAGTATAGTCAGCAGCTATTTTGTGGGTAGCTAATTGCTGCCACTACGCGGTTGATCCCGTCAGCGTGTCTTGGGTGATTGCAACTAGCCTACCATTAACACCCGTGCTTGGTAAGGCTACTATACCTGTGTAAGATTGTGAGTTGCAACATATCGTTTGATTGCCATTTGTGATGATCGCAGTGTCTATTTCTGAATTTGTGCAAAGGTGCAGGAATGAAGCCAACACGTTGGTGAATCTGCTTACGTTTCGTTTTTAGACAACAGGTCACGGAAAAGCGCTTGTTTTGTTATGAACGTTTTTATCTTCATGTGAATTACCTTTTCTAACAATCTCTACAGAGCACCAGTGATTGGCTGCGTTGACAGACGGTGAGGCGGAGAGCGGGTAAAAACGCAAGAGACACAGTAGTACGGAAATACCTCCTGTGCACATATTGTGCAATGGTACTAGCACAGCCTGGCACCGTACCGTTCAAATGCCAGGCGTCATCGAAATTGGAAAATGCATTTCGTGGGCGCATTTGATGGCATCACGTCGTGAATACGAAAGCTATACGTGTTTTCCTTCGGCTGATTGCGAGTTGTGGCGGTGCATGTCCACTGCATAAGTCCGATCCCTTTTCTCCGGAAAGCATCATTGCAGATCAGCTGAGCGGTTGCATGTCTGGAAAGTTGCCTTCATGAAGCTGCACGAGCTTTCGAGCACTCTGCGGCTTTTTCGGCTATGTATTTTCAATATCCTTGATCCTTTCGAGGTGCTGGGCAGGGAGTGTGTTTGTGTTCTTGTAAACACGCTGATTTTTACCTGCTTACTTGCGTATTTATTTGCGTTTGTATACGTGTACACATGTATTTATATGTACGCACGCATGAATTTATTTATGTCACAGATATGTATGCATGCATGCATGCATGAATTTGCGTATTTATACATGTCTGCGTGCCTTTGCATCGCTGTGTATTGCTAATGAATCGCCAGAAGAGACAGCATGATCCCGATGTTTCTTAACGTCTCGCGCATATTGCATGCCATTCTCACTTCCAGTAGTTCCGAATGCCTTGTGTGTGTAACGCTCTTTTAGCGTCTCCTAAAAATTACAACAGGTGCATTTTGCAAACCCACAGTTTTATACGTCACAGTATGCTGTTAAATGGATGCTTGTAACTTCAGATTACAGGCAAAATTCTCGCAGCGAAATAGAACGCCGACAATGCTAATAGCTAGCAAAAACTTGAGGCGTTTGCTTTGAGCAGTAGGGATTCCTTAAGTAGCTTCATTAGTCAATGGGAGCTCTGATTGGCAGGCTCACAGTACGCGGTTATGATGGCTAAACTCATATTTTTTTCAAATCGCCTGTAGACCCGTATCAATGCTGTTGCACGTGGCAATGCTACTCTGATGACTGCGTACATGAATTGTTTCTAGTGTGGTCCTGCGACTTCATAGCTTGGCAAACACGCGCTCACTGTTTCGAAGCAGACCACAGAGCCCGTCAAAATCCCGTTGCGGCACGGTCATGATTGTCTTTGTGCGACGCTTTGGTGACTTGTGGTGGCATGCAGCCAGTATGTGCCTAGTGTCATATTACTCCCATATGCGATGTGCACATCAGATTGCTGATGAATGGGAATTCTTAACTAGGTTTCTACTGAGGGCCAGGCCCTGTCTGTCAGCCGCAGCGTGCTCCAGACGCCTGATGCGGTGACAACACTACTTTTCTGCCCCACAACACTACTTTTCTGCCCTACAACACTACTTTTCTGCCCTGCAGGAGGTGCGTTCTTGTGTGTGTGTGTGTGTGTGTGTGTGTGTGTGTGTGTGTGTCTGTGTGTTTGGATGTGTGTGCGGTTTGGACGTGTGTGTGTGTTTGGACGTGTGTTTGTGTTTAGACGTGTGTTTGTGTTTGGACGTGTGTTTGTGTTTGGACGTCTGTTTGTGTTTGTGTTTGGACGTGTGTGTGTGGACGTGCTGCGTGTGCTGCGTGTGTGGACGTGCTGCCGTAGTTTTTTTTACTTGCATTGTGATGTCGCGAGCTCAATAGATAGCCCATACGTGCAGAAACTGCTTCGGATGAGATTTGAATCGTTCATTAGTCCTAGGGCTACGCTTTTGCATTAGCATGGTAAGGTTAACACTTGTCCGGTTGCTGCGGTAAAACTGGGAGCGCTATGATTTGAGAAAAAGAAATGTTTTGTATACTCAATGAAGAAAGCCAAACTTGATCTGTGGCTGCCTATTGAACTGTGCAGCAAAAACATGACGCTGTTTGAAGGTAGAGGCCAAGATTTCGACTGGGACAGCGCTATGCTTCTGTATGACTTAGATTAACATTATCGTGATATCTTGTGTGGCATGCAGGGAGTGCGTAGCTCTGCATAGCCGTTTGGCGTGCATGCGTATGGGTTTACAGGGGTATTTGTGCGTTGTTTTGTATCGGGCACATCAATCCAAGAGTTTGTACTACACACTAGGGACGAAGATGCGCGTCAGCGCGCCTGTCCATCAGATATGGCTGTCTCGACTCCAGCTGGTGGCTAAGATATCCGCATGGATTGATGCGAGATTGCCCCAAAGGCTGTTTGCAAGTCTTTGAATGCTGTGCAAAACTTCCACCTACTGGCATATTTGGCATTATGCACGGGTTCTCCGAATCGACGCCGATCAATACTGCTGAAAGCAAATGATCATCTTTGTTCCAAAATGAACAACACTAAGTCTACGTTTCTGCGGTTGTCGTGCCAAAGGCAATTTGTTTGTTGGAGCTGGAAGTGCGTTTTGGTCAACTGGGAACAGGTTTTTTGCTGCAATGCGGTGTTGTCCATTAAGCTCACGCGTGGACCACTTCCCGCATGTGACCTCAGCTGCCATCGCGAGGTTTTCTGTGAGGACGAAATATGCGGTGACGGGTCGCACACTTACAGTTCGGGTCCTAAGCACCACCAAAAATGGCAGTTTTCGCCCGATCCTCCACGTCGCTGAGCACTTTTTGAAAGTTAAAGGCGGATTGTACTCAGATCTAAAAGTTTCTCAGTTGATACCCCTGGTTCAGAATTATAGCCAAAACACTGAAGGCGAAGCAACGCGCCTTCACAACGCAAAGACCTAGCAGAAGATCAAGATCAAGGTGGTGCCTCGAAGAGTCTGGATTTTTCGAACGGCTTCATTTGTCAGAGCAGCATCTCATTTGTGAGCGCGAGGTACGTGACTGTGATGGTTAAGTATCATGTGTTTTCCGAGGTCAGCTACAGATATGACTCAATGCTAGTTCATGTGGCAACGATCGTATAGGTCAACTCTTATCTTCGTGAGAGTTAAACGTAGTGTACGCATCTTATGTAGAGCAGTCCTGGTGGTTCTTTTGTGACACTTTGGCATATTGTGGCGTCATGCAGAAAGTGCGTCTTTAGTTGATCGCTGGGTGAACGCTTTTTATCTTACATGGTACCTCTGATGGGCTGATTGTCGTGTGTGGCTCCAATCGGGAATAGCTATTTTCTGATAGTGAACAAATGAATGATAGTTGAGCATTACTAAAACAATGTTCCAGTAATGCCGGGAGCACATAATAGGCTGCATGCTATGTTAAAGTTGTCGAAGTTGTGATTGTATTTCGCCTGCGCTTTTGTAGATATTTATTTTCAACGTTTTAAATTCATCGGAGGCATGACAAAACCTAGATGATTTACAGACGAATCGCATGTGCCTCAAGGGGAAGCCGATGGCAGCAAGTGATGGGCTTATGCTTTGGCTCATGTTGCGTAGGTATAAAAGGCAGTGCGCAAAAGGTTAATAATTTAACAGCCCTCACATTAATTTCTTTTTGCCAAACAATTCTTATCGCATGCAGGAAGTGAGCATATATACGCTTTCATGTACTTGACATATATTACGTGCACCGGAAAAAGCTGGTTAGAAGGTGACATTAATAAGCCCCTTTTGGCGGCAGAATGTCAATCATCGGGGCACGAGGTACAGCTCAGGTCTGTAGATGCCAATGACTTTGCGAGTATTTTGTTTTGTACATTTATTGCCACGCCAAAGATCTGCCTAAGCACTTTGCTCCCCATTTCGGCTTTTGCTGCCAGGGGCAAGTCAACCTATCCTGGGTCGTAGAGATGCAGTCGCCTTCTTGGTAAGAGCCATAGCTTGCGGAAGTCTGCGGGTCGCTCGTAACGTTGTCGTTTGGCTGATGCCAACCCCTGCTCCGCAGAGATTTGAAACATGTTGTGACCTCACGGCGCTTTGAGCGTTTCGGATTGTTTGGAGCGAGAATAAACGACACAACGCCTTATGGGTGGTTGTCTCTTCATCATTGTGAGCATTTCTGTGTGCTAATCGCCTGCTACACTACAACTTTGAGCGAGGTACAAGCATCTTGTTGGGGATCTGCTATTTAAACCCGTATGCCCTCCATAAACATTTTAGTGATTGGAGATGAAAATTACAAAAAATCAACGGATACTGGGCAGCGAGTGAGATAAAATTCACACATTATGCTTAGGTCTCTGTGTACGTGTCAACTAGCAATTTCGTGATTATTTGATTTATATATTTGTTTCAAATGATAAACAACATTTCCCTAGGTAAAGCACAGCCGGTATAAAGCCTAGCGAAAAATTGAAATTTGACGACGGTGGGTTTGTCGAGATTGACCGGCTCTGTGAAAATCTCCAGAAAGTATGCAGCTGCCCTATCAGACGTGCCACGGCTTGCACTGTTTTTGTTTAAAAGCCACACTCCTTGAATTTTCAGAGCCCGCAGAAGATGTTGTGCAGCTGTTTGAGCGTCGCGCTGCCGAGCGCACTGTTCCTCAGACATGGTCAGTCGCACCGAAGGAGGTAAGTCGTTTTCGTGTAGATGATCAAGGGTAGATGATGTGGAGAACATACTATCTAGCTGCTCTTACTTTTGTTGACGTCATTCTAACTCTGCCCTCACAGTCAGGACATATGAGTAAGCTCTCGTGCTGCCCATGCAGCCTGTCCTCTGCTCTCCTAGGACTAGCTCCGCTAATACATTTTTGACGCATTTTTCATGATAAATTAGCTAGACCCATTGGCGGTATGCATTTACATGACCACATACTGGAACTTCTTTGAGCAAATTCAATCCCTGAAAAATTAGCGAAGATTCTTCCTGATCTCGTAGTTGGTGCGTCGTACAACACAAAATATGACTTACACGTTTGCAAATCTTGAGTGTGGGTTGTATCGCTGCTTCACATCGCGAGACAGTATACTGTCTTCGCATCGCGAGACAGTATATTTAAAAAGTGTGCAATGTGCTAAATTAAGTTATATGGTACGTGTTCAGGACTGCCGAGCGTGAGTTGCCAAAGCTGTGCGCAAGGCCGCTGGATGCATGTGAAATTATGCAATCGCTAACGAACTCTACGGTGCCCGCTCTTACCATCCAACGCTTTGCCGAAGTCACAGGCAACGATGGAGTGCAGAAAGTGTGTGAAATAGACTGTACTAAGTGAAAGTATGCATGACTGGCACGCATCACTCGCGGTAAAAGATATACGGCAACATGGGGCACAGAAAGTGCGTCGCATTAAATAGCCATCAATTAGTCAAAAAGTCCCAAATCCAGCATTTGAGGCATGCGAATTTGAAACGAACGTGGCTCTTCAGTGTTTCGACCCATACGTTGCGTTGCTCCCATGTTAAAGGATAGATTGTTCGGCGGCTGGCCCGTAAGGCGGCTTACCCCTTAGCCGTTCTTGTTGCACGTTTAAGCACAGTAAATGCACAGAGACCCACTGATGTAGACGTTGGGCTTCTGTCATTCCAACTAAATACAAGAATACAAAATTGCCTGTAAACAATGCATTGTGCACTCATCTCTTTGCTTCCGCTAGAAAGTGGGCTGCATCATGGAAACGGTGCTTTACCCAGAGATTGCTGTATTTTCTGGAGTGCGTTCGTCGTCATAAATTGTATACTTCTGATCACCTTGTACGTTCCCATTTCTCATTCCTGTTATTGTTAGCAGTCTCTTAATCGCCATATGCGTAGGTGCCGGGCCAGCGTCCGTGTCTCTTTTCGAATGTGCCAAAAATAAAAACGTCCTTGCTGGTGGCACACCGAACGGAGCGATGCCCTTGTACTTCACCGTCCCTTCTTTTCGTAGCGACTGACAGCAAGCCATTTAACATCGCAGCTTTGGATGTGCTTAGTCTGGCAGGAATTGTTTGAGTTTTACTGTTTTATTGTTGGTTAACCAGCTGGTGAGCGTTTTCCAGATTCTAAAGGAACGCAAACGCCATGTGTACGAACATCTGGCACCTAGACGAAACAGTGAAAAATGGCGGTACTGCGAAAAACACAAATGTTTGTGTCTTGACGTCTACGAACTCTAACTATGACAGACTGTTGAAAAAGGCATGGATTTGAAGGTAGTTTGACCCACTGTCAGCTAGCGCGACTCACGGGTCAGAAAAAACAACAGGCAGGCCTGGCAAGTGGAGCTGATGTTTGAGGTCGAAAATCCCTGACCTTTCAAGACGTTGTGCAGACCATATGACAGTACCCAGGGTGACAGCCACATAGTAAGGCGCGCAGTTTTCATGCAATCTCCAGTGCGAAGATAAAACTAACAATGTAGAGCTAAAATAGCTTGTCCGTCCTCTCACCTCTCTTCTTTTCAGAAATGCCGTGAGTCGCAGGAGGTGTGCAATTTTCCTCGCTTACACTGTCCGTTAATGCTTTTGGTTGCGGGGCCTGCGTTTGATATATCTGTGATGATTGTGGCGGTGGAAATACTTCGTATGATTTAACCTCAGTACAGTATGAAGACTCGCAAAAAATGTGATGCTGAAGGCAAAGTGGATGTTTTCATTTTCTTCTTCAGTACACACCCCATACATTGCACTGGAAGGGACTGCCCTCACACTCGCATCAAATGCAAAACGCAGCTATGTTTGCTTGCATTGTACAGGATACATCCGTGGCGTCAATTGCAGTACGGTGGGACTGCAGCATGAGATCAGCTCCACTACGCAAACGCGCCAAACCTCTCTGCTGCTCCTGCACAAAGTTAATGAGAGGTGTTTGAGGCTTAGAAACCGGCAGATGTGATTGCTAAGTGGCTTTATTTATGCCACTGGATATTCTTCGAAATGCATAAGCCCAGCGAAAGACGCAAGCCACGCATGCCTGCTTGGGCGGTCTATAACTTTATTTTGGGGAGTGAGTGCAGTAACCTGACGTGTTTGAAGCCTCCGAACTTCAAGTGCTTACTTTTTACGCTATTGCGCATCCTCACTGATCATATGCCGATAAAAATAACAGAAGCTCTGTAGGCACAATCTAACACTAGGCTAGTCATCCACCGCCGCTAGGAACTTTAATAAACCGTTTTTTATGCCAGTCGTAACGCATCTGAAGACAAGAGAACACATAACCGATCAGTTAAATAAGTTTGCTAAATATGTCACAGGATCAGGACGTGAGCTTTGTTTCTACCTTGCCATGGCAGCGCTGAGCAACTTCTTTGTGTTGCAAGGACTCTTGGTCTCACACAAAAGCGCTGCCTCTAACGCTGTCTCCGCGTATCCTCTGATTCCAGAAAGCTAAAGCATGTTTCTGGATGAATCGAATGTGGGGCGTCGTATCTTAATCATTCAGCGTCAGCGTGACAGCCGAGTTTATTGACGTAAACGCTGCAGCGAAGAAGGCGATTTGCGTTTCAGGAGGTACGTTTTTAATTGTCAGCTGCGCTCCACGTCATTTCTTGAGAATGACTGCATTGACCATGAATAGGATGCCTTTAGCACCAGCACAACATGAACTGCCTCTCCGTTGATGGTAGAAATCCTATACTAGGCGTTTGCCATAACGTTGAATATGTTTACAGGACTTGCTAACAGAGTTGGTTTTGAATACAATATCAGTAATTCGTGCAGGAGGTGCGATTCAGTGGATATTAACCCAGAGCTCCACGTTTCTGGAGAACAGCATCTGCATTTTGCCTCCGAAACAAAAATGTGCTAGCGATTATTTGTCCCGTTGCTAGAATTGGTTAATTGGAATGATGCCAACATATTACTTTATTTTTTCTGCAAAGCACCTGCACGCTTCATGGCTGTACAGGGTGTTAATTTACGACAGGCAATTTCGCATTGTCAACAATGCCATGACTTTCTCTCCGCTTCTTTCACCGCTGATTTAAGATAGGGAAGGAAACTGACTGAAGGATTCCACAGGGCAATGTTTGCGAGACCAACGGTTTCAACCTATAACCAGTATAGCCAAACTACTCTGCAACTTTCGAGTCATCAGAAGAAGGTGTGTCCCCTACCGGCGCAAAAAAGTTATGCCAGTAACGACCACACGTATAACTCATTCTGTGCGGTGTCTCACAAAGCTGTCTCTCGGGACATTAGCTCGCCAAACTAGGTGAAATTGTATCGCTGCAATTATTGTTCATTTAAAAGCCTACATTATGCGCTTCATCTTTCGAGAACTGGAACTTTCAGTATCATCTGAGATGGGTCTGTATTCAGGCCTGCTTTGTGCAGCGCGTCTACGAAAATGTGGAACATATTCGTTTCGCCACGACTGGCACAATAGGCACATAATCATCGCAGCGTTTGGGTCCACAGTCAGATCAGCGTTGACATGGATGGTTGAATTGGTTGAATTTACGTTTGTACATTTCAACATTCTGAGCATTAGATTATAAAGAACACAAATACCCGATTTATTTACATGACGGGGTACTCCCCTCGGACGTCTAAGTCGTAGCACGATTTGGCAATACTTTTCAAGGGTTTGCAATCACGTTTTCCAACTTTTACGACCTGCAATGAAGGCAAACGCAAGTGACGTGTACTCACATTGGCAGCCAGCACCGAGATGACAAGCGAACTTTTCAAATGAGACGCACAATCTCCGCGTAATCCCGGATCGGCCCTTTCCTTAGAAAGTGCGTGTTTTGACTTTATCCCGCTTTACGCACCATTCATAAAGCGTAGATGCAATGAATGCCACTAGACAAATTGCATTCCTCTTGACAGCACAAAACACGTTAAGTGTAAGTCGGGGTTTACAGGTGGTGGCGAAAAAAAAGCTTATTTTTAAATCAGCTGCTGGCATGCCATTTTGAGGTACTGCTAAGTGACTTCCTGCAGGAAGTGCGTTTTACAGGATGGCACATCATGAAATGCCAGCTTTCCCACTTTACGACTGGAGCAGTGTATGTTCCCTCTTCCCGAATCAGGAATAAGCACAGCTGTCTGGTTACTAAGGTCTTCCGATTGACGTGAAATCGTGAAGCTGATGTTGCTACAAACAAGTGTTTCTGTTGCACTTAACAAAACACTGATGATTAAGCAATCCGCAGCTTCTGATCATCGTCCGACCACAGAAAATGGTTGATGTATTTGGGCAATACCACAATCAGGCAGTTTTGTTTACTGGTTCTGTGATTTTTGCGAACGTTCGCTATCGAATTGCACAGAATGTAGTGAGTACAACTCAGGCTTCGAGCGTGGGACAAGGAATATCAGAGGTGCCAGGCATTTGAATTTTCGTCGACTGTCTGAGAAAGGCCGTATGACACTTTCGCGCTTTTGACAAAAACTGCTGCGAACGTTTTGAGCTGTTTGTCAGAACGCTTTTGTAGTGAGTCAAGAATAGCCACCCACATGGATAGCGGTGTACTGCTTTTCGGAAATGGCTGCATCTGTATCCTGGCGAGATGTGGAGAAGAGCGCAGGAACTGCAATTTCCGGTGGTTTCCTCGATATCACGTCACCGTTTATTCTGTCCAGGTTTTTTTTCCAGTTAGTAAGATACCTGGCACATTTGAAGCTTATGGTTGCTGCCAGTGTCACACTTGCAGCTGTCCTTGTGTCTAGCTTCAAGTGTGCGGCAATGCCTGCCTTCGTCGGTGCGCCTTTAGGATGTGCGTCTAGTTTGTGTGCATTCCTAGTCAGAACGTCTAATGAGAATTGTCAAGAGATCCTTTTGATCTGCTACCATCCAGCTACCATCCAGAGGCATTCAATATCCAGCTCCAGATGTCTTTCTGACAAATAAGCCCGCTGCACGCATTGTGCTAAGTCGGTTTTCCAAATCTAAATCACCTTTCCTGGCTTGTAGACTGTGCGTTTCTCTTCACCTCAGTGGAGACAAGTTGCGTTTGACAATGTACAAGCTGAATGGGGTACAGCTGGAATGGATCATTTCTGAATCTACAGTTACCGAAGACGGCTTTGTTTGTATCATGAGCTTCAGCTTATTTGGTGAGACGGCACAGCTCGTTTATATTGAACATTTGTAAAACAACGTCTGCCCCGTCTGCCCATGGCAGATACTGTGTGTTTGGAACCATCAGAGATGTAAAGCGGTGAATCGATGGTTTCCAAACTGCACCATGCAGGTCACAGCGAGATGCACTGAGGATGAGCAGTATGCGCTATTTGCTTTCTTCTAGATTGTTTACACAAGTATGTAAGTTTCACTTTCCACGTTAAGTAGGTTCATGCTTGCGCGAATGATTAGTGTGAAGGGATTTTCAAAAATGCAGATTGTTGGTGTCTGGTAGTGTCATTGGAGTTGTGAAAAGGCTGCCGCATTGGGTTCCCCACAACGTCCCTGAAAAACTATAATTATATTTATCTTTGTCTCTAGTGTCTGTATTAAAATATGCTTGCAATGAACCTTCACGTCAAAATGGAGTGTAACCATGTTCTCTCCCATCAGTGCAATGCAGGAATATTCATCATGATTTGATTAGGTTGGAAGTCACGATGTAGCATCTTTACAGTCTCGTCACGGTCCAAGAATTTGCCTGTAGGGCTTGGTGAATTACCAGAAAGTGAGCATGTCCTAGCACGAAACAAATGCACAATGATAAGAAGCTGACTGTCTCAACGTGTCAATAGCTATGCTGAACGAGCAATAAACGCCCTCAGACAACGTCGAATCAAATGTCAAGGTATTCGAGGTATTCTTTATAGGGACAGATGACAAAGACTTTGTGTTCATTTTAAAAAGAGCTCTATTTGCAAGTACAGAATCAGCAAAGGTTTGGTGACCAATCATATCGTGGTTTCTGTAGTTATAGCATGCGGGATGCTGAGGGATCGTGATGTGACGGATCCCACGTAGCGGCTGCCGCTAATGAGAACAAACACATGAGGAAGCAGGCCATTTTTCTAAGTACGCTAAAGTTAAGAACCCACTTTTCCCAGCTGTTTGCTGAGTTACAGAAAGTGAGCTCGTTTTGGATGCAGCGCGTGGCAACCTGTCTCTGTATTTCAACAGCATACAGCAAAATGCTGCGGCATGACTTGTTCTGAGATGTGCGGCTAGAACCTGCGCTATACTGTTGTCGTTATACTCACATAATCAAAAGCAAAGCATGAAGCTTGACTGCCGTAGTTCAGGTAGCTCCTATCTGGCGTTGCTGGAACTGGTCCTACTGGAAAGGGCAGCGTTTGGAAGAGCACAGCGTTCTTCAGAACTATCGTACGGGCAAAGTGTTTCTACGAGCGAAAGAACATGTCACGCTGTCGGAACCATCTATTTTTTGTTTATTGTGGGCGTTTTTAGTCTCTCAAAGTATGACGTCCTCTTTATGGGAGCTGCTGCATTTGTGACGAAACATCTTCAGTCTTTCATGTGGAAATAATTTATCTGTTTTAGCAATATGTAGAACGTGAGCTCTATCAGGTAGTGATTCATGGAGTCCCACCTGTAATGTGCGTGCACCGAGAAAGTGATGAAGGTGGTACACAAACGTTTTGGTTGACCCGTACCATTTTGTTTTTCGTCTTCCGAAAGCGGGTCGACTCATCTTGCGTCTTTTCTATGTGAACTACACATGGAAAGGGTCCATATTTATGCTCACTAGGCAACGACCCTGGTGTGTTTTCGTAATTGACATCATGAATATTAAGGGATTTCTCCTATGAGGATATGCATACCCCAACGGAATATAGCGGCTTGCCAACCAAAGATGACGGAGCGTGGTTGTCCTCCTCCATATATGTACTGCAGCTTGTGCGTTTCTTTGGAAGTTGTAGAATCTCCCGTAGTGACTTAGAAAGGTAGCTGAATACCCGCGCTAGCTCACGATAAGCCATATTTAGTAAATGGCTCACTCTTGAGTATGAGAGCGACATCATTACCACGTAGATGCAAGTTTTACGGGGCTGCGTATTAGCGAAGACATTCAGCCTAACGATATGCGCCAACAGGAGGTAGGGCACTAACGTTGCATGGGTTGAGTTTCAGACAAGAAACATTCATCGTGCTGCAGGTGGGCGTGCTTAGTACCATCTGTTTGACGATGACACCAACACTGGTTTCCCCTTGCCTGTCTCACGCTCCTCAAAGATAGATGCTGAAAGCGTTTAGTTCCAATTAACCTAGATGATGAGGCTTGAAGAACTTATTATCTGTTGCCTTCTTTGACCCTTTTCAATAGCTCCGTTATTCATTTAGTGTAGGGAGCAACCATAAAGGTCCTGCTCATCCCATGGGTGAGCTCCTCTACTACGCAAATAATAAAGGTTTCGTGACGTTTTGTGTTTCATTTATGTAGCGTCAAATTTATGTCGAGGAGCGATTGACATAAAAACAGGTACCTGAGGCCAATCTTCCAACAGGCAGTAAGTGGCACGCTGGTGTAATCCCTAAAGGCGTCTCGTGTTCGCAAGAATTCAGTAGTCGTACAACGCACTTTGTTCTGTCATTAGCCGCTCTGCTTTAGTATTTATCGATTCTTGTTGCCTTTCTAGCGCACGAGCTGTATATAACTTAATGTTTGCGCGCAACTTCTGAAGTTAAAAAACCGTGTGGTATCCAGGCCGTGTGTCTTATCGAAGAAGATTGTGACTGACGACTTCATAGTGCTTGACGTATGGTGCCAGGGATAATATTTCCATGTGAATCAGCTCATTGCCTTTCCTACTTCAACAGACGGTAGTTTGTTTTGAGCTGGGACGAGCATCAGCTGACGCTACGAAGCAGGCTGGTTTGTACCGTACTTTTGCTTATTCATTTATTCAAGCAGTCGAGGGGTTTGCTCAGCCTGCATCGGCTAGCGAAACTTTAGTGACGAGCCTCAGGTGCAACTACTAACGTTTAAGCATTGTTTACGCTTTCTCAAATTAAGTGCTCTACCTAGGTTGTCCTATCGACGCACTAGCATGGAGAAACACTGAATTCGTATTCGCTTAATGTTTGTCAGTTTGTGCGCTCAAGAAGCGAGACATTTAGTTTTGTTTGCCGCTAATGCAGAAATTGAATATTTGCAGACCACAGCTTTTTCTGTCGCATGCATGCTATAGTGCTCTGCCAGATGTGTCAACTACACGTACTATAACATGTCTTGCGGTCTCCAGTGACGAAGAAGTTGGATACTTGAGCAGTGAAGAGATCAGGCTTCTATGACGCTTGCGAGCATTTGTGCACCTAGTTTAGCCGTGCTTTGAAAGTATTCTTTTGGGCAGCAGGTGAACCTCCTACGCAGTTTGGATCGTGACAAGGATGTAAGGATGCCACACCGCTGCTTGTAACCTAATTCAGTCAAGGTGAACATTTCTCCGGAATTTACAAAAGCAGATTATGAGCCACGAGCTAGCGTAGGACAAGGGAAATGTAATGCTGAATGTAAGCGGATAGCTGCTACCTTCGTACCCTCGACATGGTGTTAGATGCACAAAATGTTGCCAATTGGAGTTTTGGTGCCTGCGACAAGCCTTTTCACTGAATTTGACGATGGAGTCACGCACGGGCCTGCGGACGTACTTCAGTGCAGGATCGAAGTTTGTCCCATAACGCGTGCTTTACGCCCGCGCTAAGGTGCTTCCTTTCAGGACGTGCGATGCATGATTAGACTACCACGCGCTTGCAGGAGTTTCTGCATTCCCAGTGCTTACATTCACTGAAGGATTCTGGTAACTTCTCGTGTTCTGGAAAGCTGTAGGGGTTTGTGAGCTGTTTTGCTTGATGGGCAGATGGTGAGCTTCATAAGCTACATGGTGCAAGATTGTTGATGGTTGGTTTGCTCCAAATGTTTCATGACAAAAGCATGCCCGGGCAGGCCTTCGAATTAAGGCTACAATATAGCATCGAGGTCTTGTTTAGGGTATGATATGACATGCCATATGAATTGTGTTTCAGATGCAGTTGCTTTTTGGGTTGCACACGTGAATTCTTGACATGTGCGATGAATTTAAATTATTTGTTCAAAATTTACAACGAGAATAAGAGGAGCAAATTTTATCTTCGAATTCTAGAGTTCCTAGACAATGGATTTCTGCGAACACTTGCAGTTGACATCAATCTACAGATGTTGCATTGTTAGACTGTTCAGGCCACTGTCACGGCTCATCACTTTACGTCTAACTGACGCAGCTTTTTTCAGCAAGATTGGCTTGTGAGACAGCTAATGGATTGCAATACGTCAAGACGCCTTGCGCGGGGGCACGTGTCTTACAAGGTTTAAATGTATGTGCGCGCTTTATACGAGGAAATTATGCATAGTGAGCGTCAGGCAAGTTTCAGCATTTCATATTCCTCTTATTTGAACTCCGACAACTGCACGGGTCAGAACTTTAGAACTGATGGTCTAGTTGAGTCAAGTGAAATCGTGCTTACGAAATTTGCGCTTACGGAACATGGGAACTAGTTGGTGCTTGATGAAGACGCTCAGCACCTGCTGCAGGAACTAAACACTGCGGGGAGAGCGAAATTATTAATCAATGCATTGCAAAGGTACGCAGAGACACACTGGTCTAGCAAAGGGTGGAACTGAGTGTTGATACTTGGACGAGAGATAGCCCGGGCCGCCCTTGAGATAATAGGGCGCAGCTGTTTGTTTTCAAGGAGGCCGAAGAGCCCCATCGCTGAGACAGGCGCACTCTTTTGCCAGTCTTCCTTCGCCATGCTAATTTGGTAAAAACAAACTTCGACACCATGCGTATAGAAATACTAAGATGCTGTGGCACGCATTTCGTGTACCATGGGATTTTTCCCTGCAGAAATACGCACAAGTTAAAGATCCAAGTTAACAAGGACGATTTCTAATTACCGCTTTGTGTTGCTAGTATGGAACACACAGATGATCAGTTTTTGGAGATGAAACAATTTCATCATGCAGATTTCGCCAAATGGCCTTGTTTGATGACCATCAAAAGTGCGTTCTGACATTTCGCGCTAACAGTGTCATTGTGCGACTGATGAGTGAGCGTTCAAGCCGCCGCTCTAAAGGTACATAGATGCAGGATGATTTTTTATTGCGTTCGTAGAGGTGAAAAAACGAGAGGTGAGGTAGGATCTCATTTTACGGTCGAGCGACAAATAAGGGAGGTGTAGTCCTTTCCGTTCAAGCAACTCTTGGTGTGGGCACATTTATCCGCTTAATTGAAATCTGCCCTTCTCAAAAGTTTATCAAGGGCGTGTCAGTGCGTCTGCTGTACCACGATTGCAGCACAGGCTTGTGGATTGCCAAATGTCCGAAGTAATGCCATGAAATGGGTTCAGGGAGGATACAAGCAATTTGTAAAAGATTTTGCATGAATCATGCATGCCCAACCTTTTTTCGATGGCATGGCAATGGAGATGACGAACGTGAACGTGTGTATTTTTTGTCAGTTAAGTGATCCGTTGAGATATAGACCTCCGGGCTATATAAGTTTTATTATTCAAGGCCACGGCACACTGTGGACTTGCTGTTAATGCTGCGCAAGCTTTGCAACTGTTTGCTTATGTAAAACTATATATGCAATCACTGATGTCACCGCTTGTCGCTGGCCAAGGGCAACTGACGCACTGTATCTGCAGGAGTCAGCCCCCGCTTTACCTTTAGTCCGTTTGGAACGGCAGACACAGAAACAGTGAGTCATATGGTTTCATCGCAAGATTTTCCTGCTATATATTTGTTGTGTGTCCCTATCAAAACTCATGAAGAAAAGCAAAATCCGTCGCTATGGTGTACCACGTTGCTTTGGAGCGGTAGCTGGGTGCAGCGGTGATATTAGATAGGTCTTTATATGCCCTGAACATGAATTATGGGGTTCTTTTCGATATTTTTTGTCGTCTACAGAAAGTTTGTACTACCACCAAAAGCTTGCTTCGTTGAGCTATAGCAGTTGCACGCTGGCGGAAGGAACAGTGTAGAGCTCTGTGTAGGTGTTGTTAGAGACACTGGCATCATGGAAATGCTTTTCTGCGGTGGACAGTACATCTCTTGTACGATGTGCGCAACAATGCAGGAGGTATTGTTTTTATCGACAATTTTCAAATGTTTAATTTATTCCATTGTCGAAGTCACCAAATGCTGTAGATTTGGTAACTGCGGCATTCTTACCCTTACTGAGACGCCAAATCAGTCCGTTTTATTGATTCGTACACTATGTTAGCACTTGGCAGCAGATTTCTTCGTGTCAGGAGAATGACGTCGGCCTCTTGCACTTTCGCGGAAGAATTACAGATTGCTGACCATGAACACGTCATAAGTGACTGCACTTTACGATTGTAGGGCTTCCTTTTATGTGTAGCTGCCATGCTGCTCAAGACATGGCGAATTTTTTTTCTAACTGAGCGTAATGAAGTGAGCACATCACATCTACAGCTAGGAGCAGGAACAATTCGTTATTGAACTGCAAGTGAATGATTGTACAATCGATGCAGTGCTGCTCAATCCTGAAGATCGGCGGTGTGCCTTTGCGTTTGAAGTAGTTGGCGTGCAAGCCAAGCATTTGTTCGAGTGCTTTTGCTTCACTGTGGGCGCTGCAATACCTGAATTCCATGTGCCGTAGACGCATGAAAAACAAGCAACTGCATTGCGATTTTATGTGAATGGTTTCGTGTTGTGGACGGTTTCATGAATGCAGTAAATGTATACCTTGACGCTGTCCATAACAGCCTTTCAAGGTTTCGTTTTTTTTGGGTCCAGGAGCAGTGTCGCCGAAGCGAACCCCCCGGCTAAATCATACCGCATTTGCGGGCTCTCTACATCCAGAAGCGTTTAAGATGCTAAGAGAATTACACAGAATGCCAGTTATGAATTTTGAGGACAGACAGAATTGTGGGAGAGGGGCTCAGCACACTGCATACGGTGCTAAGAATGGCATACATGCTGAAACTAGGTTCGCCTGATTGAACTCAGAAAGTAAGTTGCTTACTACGGAGGAAAGTATAAGCAAATCGTCAAGCTGCGTAGAAGTACGCCTTGTCAGATAATAGATACGTATCTTCGCTATCCCGCCAGCACAGAAAAGCTGTCAGCATTTCGTCTTGATAATGAAAGGCCTATGCAATGCTAATGTTCAGCGGAGACTCCGCAGACACAAACGAGTATGACATTGCCATGTCGACATCGTGCTGCCAGCTTCTACTCTAAAAAACAGGAGGTAGGTGCTCCCACTCGCATATATCATACTGAAGACAATTAGTGAAAAGCCGATGCGCCTTGATGGTGAAAACGTAATATCAGGCACCAAATCTACAGGTGTAGAAAATAACACAAATGTGCCAAGCCAGCGACGTTGAAAACCCAAAACCCTTTTTCGCATTTGTGACAGACGTCTGGACTTGTTTTCATGTTTATCTCATGCGTTTCGATGGAAAGTCAAGCTATTATGTGACAGACGGTGCTGCGCTGCGTTGGGCGGGGCCGCGTGCACATGATATGTCATACCAGGGCATCATTTTGAGTCACTGCACAGTAAACTCACGCGTTTCATGATATTTTACCTAATGTGCTTACACATCAATATCTGTTCAAAGAGTTTGTGCTGGGATCCTGAAGCTTGTACGTAGTTCGCCTTGAAAAGAATGAGCGCTTCGAAGCTGCGCTGAACATAAGGTTTGCAGCTGGCAACGTAGACTGAGAGCCTAATGATGTGCTGAAATTGAGGCACGTCGAGCTACTCTTTTTCAAAAAAAGCTTCCAAATTGTGATATCGAAGCAAGTGTGTGCTGCAGGGGCGACAAGGATGACGCTGTGCATGTGTCGAAGACACAGGGCTCGCCCGCTTCGTATACGTGAAAATCTAAAGATACAGCGAATTTTCTGGGCCATAGGAAGTACGGTGAACGCACTGCAGGTCGACACAAAGAATCGCTTTGCGTGTGTTTGTATTCATTGAGATTACCAATCCAAACACTATGTAATCGCTGTAGACGCTGATGTGCTACAGTAAGCAACTGGCAGTTTGTATCCATTTGGGTAGGGTTGAAATCCATGCTTATCCATCGAAGAGTACACTTGCTCTGCTGAAATTGCCGTGTGTACTCCACAAATGAAGCGTATTCAGCAATGTTTTTTCCAGCCCGTGAAGCTGCAGTCTCGCCGGTGTGTCAGCAAAGCCTTCGCAATGATCCGCGCGATTCTTTATATTTCTCTTGAAGTTGACGAGTATGAAGATAAAGTTGACTTGTGCAAAATAAGATATTGTGGGAGTGATGTCGCGTATACCACGTATGTGCGGCTCTCTTTTCCTATTGATTCGAACAGCGGGTACGCCCTATAAACACAATTTTGTTGATTCAGGTCCAGCATTCAGCATGCGTACACGGACGGGAGCATTTTATCAGGCTTAATGTTTCATTGTTTGAGCTACCAGTCTTTCCCTCAAATCTTCATGAGCAAATGCAAACGTTGGCTTTATGGAAGAGTACTCATCTCCGTATGTGTCGAGAGTTACGTGCTGGAACAGAATGCTTGGCCCCGATGGAGCTTCATATAAGTTTCAACGGAGTCTTAGAATGGCTTTCTCGCTCTTCAATGCAGAAATTATAGTTTTTACATTTGCTTTGCGTATGAGCAGTTGGTAAGACGCATTTTGAACTAGGGTGTTGCAAGGCTTACGTTGGTGCTGAGCTGTGAGCAGTGTGCATATGTGAAGCATCATGCGTGAGGCATCAAGACTTTTGGGCGCTTCGTTTTTGTCTGATTTAGGTCTTATAAGGTTAATGCCACACGTAAACAGCCATAGAGAATGCTCTAGGAAGTCTTTTTGACACTCAGTTTTTCGCTCTTTTCTCGTAACACCCCCAATAGTTATTGCAAGAAGATGCTAATGGCATTTTGGGTTTTGGCGAGCTAGCATCGCAGCCAGAGGAGTGCTCTTCAGCGAGGTTCATTTAGTCAAAGTGCGACTCTGGAATCGTTGGATTATTAGGAAGTATGTTTTATTTGCTGAATGTTAAATCCCTGGAGCTAGGATGCACAAGGCGCCAACGCGATGCGCCTTTCCCCTCGATTATCGTACATCACACCTATCAAGTGCTTAACTTATCGTCTTTTTTATTTATTTCATGGGCTTATGGCACTTTCCCCTCATTGCGCTATTTATGAAATTGAACAATAAATACGTGCAGGAAGTGCGCCTGAAAAGACATTTGTTCGACGTTTGTTCTACGCAAATGGTAAGCAGCTCCTGCTTTTGTCGAAATGCACTGGCTTTCATTTGTCTTTTTACTGGAGTGCTTGTGATTGGCTAGGCGTTGGCATGCATTTTTGCTTCATGCTTTTGCTTAACGCACACAGAAGAGTGCTTATTCTTTTGGCTCGTTGCTTCTAACGGGCTTTTTCACGCGGCAAACCACCTATGTTCTTTATTAAAACTGCAAATCCGTTTCAGGCTTGCTTTTTTAATTTGTGATTTGTGCGAAAGAGAGCACAAATGCTGTGGGAAGCAACGTGCACGCGCGCGGCTACTTCGATTGACAAAAATGGCCAAGCTTCTAGCGACTCAGGATTATCCTTCATTGCTTTGAATAAGAAAGTATTTACTACCATAGAAGGCATCGCACCAGTGGCCACCGGTGTTCTGGAGAGCGTGTCAAAATGTTATTGCCATCGAGAAGCAACCTATTATAGTGCCTAACGACGGACTGACTCAATTTTAGCAAGCCAAAAAGCTTTCTGCCCATCGCGTGGTGATGCGGAACTTAACTAGGGCACAGATAGATTCTTGTGTACCCTACATTGCTCTCTGAGCAACTTCTTTTGAGAAATCGTACCTGTTCTTGCTTACTGCGAGCATCGTGTTGAAGTGCCTTTGACAAGAGCAGCAGGAAGTTTTCTTCAGCAAAGTGCGCATGCACAGTTGCGCAAGTTGCATACTGGGAGAGATTGCTGAAGGTTGTTTTGCACATTCCAAGGTTGTGAGTCTTATACTACGAGATGTACAAACACATTTGGCTAATTTTTGCCTCGGTAGGTAGACACAGCATCAGCCTCTTTATCGCTTAAACGTGTTTCAGACTGGCATCCCTAAGTAAGTGCCGTTACTGGGCGTGAGTTACGGTGTGGCTGCACGCTTGCGCTTTGTTTGTACACAAGAACATTGTGCAAGTTTTTATAGCCACACGTAATCAGTCTTAATAAGATCTGGAAAAATTTACAACGGCGAAACTTTGCACTGTTGCTCCTTATCACCTTCACAGTTCTCGGTGTAAGCAGATGCTAGTGGCATTTCGTCGTCCTAGCCAGCCAGCATTAAGGCCACAAGTGTGTTTTTTAGCGTAAACAAAGCAATAGAAACACAATGGTAAAGCAACTGAATTACTAGAACGTATGGATTTTTTAGTGTTGTTTACTAAACGCAAATGCTTTGGGGCAGGTTGCACTTGGCATCAATACAACCTCGCTTTTTCCCTCACTCACAGCAAACATTATATGCCAAGCCTTTGTCGCATCGTTTTACATAGAGCAACAGGACCTATTGTTATATTTTGTGTAAATATTGTGTTCTTAGGCTACTGCACCATGAAACGTGCAGGAGGTGCGCCTCGATAGACATTTTTCCGTGACATGTGTCCTACGCTACCGTTGGGCAGCTCCTGTGCCGATTCTCTGCAGTTGGAACAGACTGACATCAATCCTTCCGTTTACTAGGAGATTTTCTTGAGTGGAAATATCACAATTTATTATTTTATCGGTTTTACAGGGCGCTTCCATTCAGGAAGGTGCTCTTTCTTTCGGGTGTTCCTGCAGGGCATTTCCACAGCAAGCAGCTTATGCTTATCGACGTGAATTCGAGTATGCCTTTGGCGTTCTAGTGGTTCGCAGTCTATGGCTTTTGTGAAAACGAACACGAGGTCTTCACAGGGAGGCGCGGATGGGGGATATTGTTTCAGTCCGGTTGGACTTCTATTTCATCGGGTTTTTTCTGTCCATGCAAGCTTGTGTGTCACCTTCATGAGCTGAATTCCAGTAATTCCGACGGCAGATAATGGCCATTTCTGTTGATTCACATCGACCAAACTGGAATCTGAGGCATGATAACAAGAAAATATCGTGAATACTGGACCTTTTCTCAGCGTCGTAAATGAGTAGGGTCTGTACAGATGCTCTAAGAGACATTGCTGAACTGTGCGTGGCTGTATGCGCTTGATTGCTGAGACAGGGCAACGATTTGAGTGCATTGAAAATAACAGCGTCTACTGCATATATGCACGAATGGTTATTGCCCATTTGTCTTCAAGGTTGTGAGCCATAGGTAGCTGTTAAAAGAGATCAAACGTGTAGGCGCGGAATATTTTTCATCACGTTAAGTGAACCGATTTGCCACAGGCTACAGCTGCGTGAGGAGCCTGAGATAAACTTAAATTTTTGAATAGAAAATAAGTGGGATAATTCTGTGATGATACATGCATTATATTACAGTCATTTTCCATAGTGCTGTATTGTTGTGTTGATGCAGCTCCACTCTGCGTGCATTCGTTTCTACTGCAGACAGAAATCTGCTTCACTTCTTAACAGATTTGCACTAACATTACGCGAAAATGTCGAAGGAAACAAACCAAAAAATTCAGGTAAGCATTTTGCGTGCTTTTCGGCGATCTAAGCATCGGTCTCCCAGCAATATAAAGAGATAGCTCCACAACCACGACCGTTTCTCTTCTAAAATATCAGCCAGACGTTGAAGGTACGGCTTTCAATTACATAGCGAGTATGTTTGGCCGTCAGTAATTATATCAAATTTCTGTGCATGGCGCAAGGCAAACGTATAGCGGTCACGCTGTAATTGCCATGCTGTTGATTTGCATTCACTTGTCGCTCAACGTCTGGAGGTTCAATTTCGCAATGGGAGCGAAGGCTGCTTTTTTCTGACGCTTTTGGCTTCATGAACAGAGTGTTGTAGGTCTGAAGTGATATGCAGAATGTGCGCTTCGCGTGATATTAGCCAATATTTGTGTGCATTTCAACAGCTAATGATCCAAACCAGGGAAATATACTGCTTTATAATGGAGCACTACTTAACACATTTAATTTTTTATTTTGAGGACTTCGAAGTGCTCGAGATATACGTCACCTCTTGTGAAGTGAAAAAGTATTATTCTGTCGGTGACGCGAAACGAGTTCATGTAGGCACCTCACCGCATCGTTTGTATAACACAGTAAATATGTGCTTTGAACTGCGACGCTCTCTTATTGCTGTAAGCGCAGCCTCTGAGATGAATTTTTAAAAGGTAGGTACTTGTTGAATATATCACTGCTTCTACGTCAGGAAGTATGTTGTGATGATCGAGAGTGGGTTTTGATTGTATCCACTGTACCGACTGTACAACCCCTGTGTGCACTTTGTCATGAACAAGTCTTTAGATGACGGATATTAGTGTCTGCATTGTCTAAGCGCTGAACAGAGGTCTTAGCATTTTGCTCACCTGGTGTGCGAGAGAGTGGCCACAAACGTATCATTCTAGCAAAGCGGTGTCTGTCAATGGCGCAGATAGTAGTAAATGTGTCAAAGGTAACCTTTTGGGGACTGTTGTTGCCGAATGCTACTGGAAAACAATATCTACGGCTTAAAATTCACTAAGAATGACGTCTATTAAGATAAGCGAGCAATTTACAGTTATGGCCGGCTCTGTGTAAAAGATAAGTCGTTATATGATAATAATCCTTATTGCATGCGCAGGCACGCAAAGCAAAGTTGTTTAGCTGAGAGCTGTCTTAATGGAGCAGTCAATGGAGAAGTGTTCTTTTCATAGTTATGCAGCTCATTCTTGGTACGATGGTAGGAAAGAGTTGTAGATTTGTGCAGCTGTCCACAGGATAGTGCTTAGGTCTAGAAAACGTTCAGAACAGACTTTGCAGGTGATGAGATGACGAATCTGTTGGCGGACATTCGCGGTTTCCGAGAAATCGACGGTTCAAGTGGTTTCTTTTGTAAATATAATATCTGGGTCGTTTTGGTTTCCTCAATGCTCAGAAGAGAAGCTTGTCGGTGTAGCGGAAGAAATTCCAGAAGGTTCGTCTCTTTCAGGAGCACGGGCCGCGAAAGCGTTTCCCCGTAGTGCAGCTGAGGGTGTGCTAAAGAGAAGGTACCTCTTGTGAAGTCCCAGAAGTCTCAGTGCTGCTGTGGCGCACATTTCGGTGTAGGCTTAGAGCCGATAGTTTGACTTAATAATTCTACAGAGGAGTCTTCTAACCAGAAGCAGTTGCTCCAAATCTCTTTCCAGGAAAACGCTAGGCAGTTAGATTCTGGTTCAACTACTTACCCGGATCACCACGAAGAATGGCTTTGGCTAAACCGGAAAATATTAAGGAATTTTGTCTTTTCCAAGAGTGCTGCCCATACGCTTTTTTGGGAAGAATGTACTCTGCCAACCTTTAGCCCTGTGTTTGAGACGTGACACGGCATGGCAATATCCAGAAGGTGCACAAAAAAAAAGCAACATAAAATGCGTTTACTAAAGATACATCGCCATTTTTGATGAATATTTGCATCAACATTCTTAAAATTGTGTCATCAACAGGCCTAAACTTTTGTGGGGTAACAAACTAGTGCAGCCATCCAGTATTTGCCTTAGCCGCTCTTCAACTGTAGCCTACATAGATGTTCTCCGTTACTCCGTTAGTTAATGCCTGCGAAAAAACATAACATGTATAGCTACTAGTCACGATTTCCTCAATCTATTAGTACTCGCTATGTGGAGAGCCGTTGATAGACTCTTTTCCTCGTTCGATGCGTGCACTCAAAAGAATATGTGTTCTATATCAGGCATTGGCAACTTCAGAAAATGGTGATGAAGTTGTTGTGTGCTGTTTCTACTTGTTTTGGTTTGTTTATAGAATGGCAGTGCGATGTTTTATTGGTCTTTGTGTTTGACTAGCTCATATCTGCGCGTTGGTTACACATGAAACGAAATGTGACGGCTGCGATTTTCTAAAATAGCATGGATGTTCTTTGTATAAGCAGTGGTGGTGAGCGCGCTCAGTGAGTTTGTATCTGTATCGTGTTGGCTTCTAAGAGCACGGCGTTGATGTTAACAGTAACTAGGGCAACAGTATATTTTCAACACAGATTCTATGGCGTGCTTCACTATTTTCCAGCTGTTAAGACTCCGTGAGTAATTTAGAAGCATGCCCAGCCAGGAAGCAGCAATTCAACGCTTTTTGCCACAGTCACTGAATAGCGATTGGCTAATAGTGAAGGCGCACAATGACTACTAATGCCTGTCATGACGCGAAGCGATTTGCAGGCTTGTGGTGCAAGTTTATTGTTTTGTGAAGTGTCACAAAAGTGCGACTAAAAAATTGTGTGGAAAAATTATATCGGCATCGTTGTGCGGGGAGCGTTTGCTGTGCTGCTGTCAAGACTGTCGATGTTGGTAGGGGAGCAATAAAGTGTTGCAGACCTTAAATTTTGGCGGCAGTGTTGAAGCCCGGAAGCACAATGCCGCTTTGGTCGTTAGAGACAACTAGCGACGAAACCACCATTCCAATTTTTCTAGTAACGGCGTAGAGCGCTACACGTTACAAGGACTGTGATTATGCAAGGCACTCGCTCTCGAATAAGCGCAGTAGCTTTGCAAAGCTCTCTATCTCTGTATGGTAGACGTCATACTTTGCAGGTCAAGTGCTTTTCCAGGCGGGAGCAAGGCCAAGGCCCCCATACCGACCACATCAGTTTGTCGTCATTTATTGGAGGATTGTGATACGTGTGTGGAGGTAACGCCTTCTATCTGTGTGGGTAAGTGCTTCTGGTACGAAGCATGCTCGGGCGGTGTTCAGGAAGCGTTTACTCCTTCTGACTGAAGCTTTATTTGTATGCACGTGGAGTGCATTGGGTATCTTTCTAGGATTATTTTCATCTGACTTCGCATATACAGCATTTTTCGTTCCCGACGACTGTCCTGTCGATCACACGGGAACATCATTTTGCGCGCCAGCTTCAATGCCTGCGTTTGTAAATTGCGTGAAGAGATAATTGTAAAGCACGGATATCTTATCTCGAAATATACGTACTTGGTGAAGATTGAAGCCTCTGGTCACAAGAACACTCCAGATAAATTCGACTCATGGGCATGACGCAGGTGGTGGCTGCTTCGCATCGAAAAATCTTCGGCATGATAGCTGAAAGGCCGGTCATATGTTTGCACTTACTTCCACTAGCGCATCCTTACGAAGTAGCATATGGCTTTACATCTAGTACAACGTTTCAAAGTGCGCAAGCCTGGGGCTGACAAGCGATCTAAGTTGATTCTGCCCCTTTGCAGCAGACTGCCTGGAACGTGGCCACCTAGCGAATGCAGCGAGTTACCGTGCTGCTAAGTATCAGGAAACAGTGAGACGGTGTGCATGTGCATTTCACTGGAGCTTTTTATCGAAGCGATCGTGCATTGATCCAGAACGCTTTGATATCCACGTGTTAGTAACACTGTATAAGTGAATTATCAAAAAGCTCTTCTACACGGAGAATGCATGATGCAGATATTCATGCTTTTTATCGTCGGTTACTATGCAGCCGACGTCGTCGTATGCAAGATGAAGCTCAGGTTTAAGTTACTCTGTGCAGCTAAGTGCAATTCGGTTGATTCGTATGCGTAATTGATAAGAACTTACGGCATTTAATTTTCCAGCAGTTTTGTACCGTGTTGGTACTTCTTTTGAATAAATCAGTGCCATGAAGAAAAGCACAGCCTGGCACTTACCTGCACAGAAAGTGTGTATCTCGGATTTGATATCTCGTTTGCATGGACCTTCAGTGGCGATTTTTGTATAGAGCTCTGCAGCAGCGCGAATCGTTTTTTCGCAACATGTGTGCTCGTCTGCAAATGCTTTTGAGTTTTTCGATGGATGTAGCAGGCAATACATTGCGTTTCTCCGTTCTTTAATACAAGGGAGCTTCAGCGCCCAAGTATTTGCCTTAAGCAGCTTTTAACTGTAGCCCACCTACTACGATTTTCCCGGCACTTCCGTCACTTAGGCAGGACAAACGTACGTGTGTTCCTACTGCTCGAGATCTCCTCAATCTACTTTTTCTTTGTGTGAAATGTTACTGATAAATGCACTTGTTTGTGCGTTCATGCTTACATCCAAAAGCACGTGCGCTCTATTTCACGAATTAGCAGCTATGAAAGTAGTGATGAAGACTTAACCGCGTTGCTCCTTTCCGCAGTGGATTTTTGATAGAATGTCAGCGCATTGTGCCGTCAGTCATCGTGTCTGACTAGCCCGGATATGTGCATCAGATGCAGGTAAAACGAGACATGGCAGCTGCGATTTTGTCTAGCAGCATGAATTCATTTTGTTGAAGCAGATGTGCTGAGAATTGAGTTTCTATTTGTATCCTGTTGGTTTCTGAAAGCACGGCGTCGACTGGCCAGCAGTTCTGAGGCAGTTACATAAAGTCAACACAGATTCTATGACGTCCCTTATCATTTTTTGAGCTGCTACGACTTGCTGAGTATTTTGGTCATGGGGAGACTCCAAATAAATTTGATTCATGCCATCAACATGACGCAGGTTGTCACCGCTTTGCGTAGAAGATTCTTCGGCATAGTGGTTAAAAGGCTCGTCGAATGCTTGCAGTTACTTGCATTGGAACATTCTTGTCAAGTGGCCTACGGCTTTACGTTTATTACTATATTTCCTTATAGAGCTGAAGGTACGCAAGCGCGGCGCCGAAAGAAATCTAATGTTGGCTCTGCCTGCTAGGCTGCCAAGTTCCAGGCAGAAGACTGTTTGGAACGTGGCCACCTAGCGAATGCAGCGAATTACCGTGCTGCTAAGTATCAGGAAACAGTGAGACGGTGTGCATGTGCATTTCACTGGAGCTTTTTATCGAAGCGATCGTGCATTGATCCAGAACGCTTTGATATCCACGTGTTAGTAACACTGTATAAGTGAATTATCAAAAAGCTCTTCTACACGGAGAATGCATGATGCAGATATTCATGCTTTTTATCGTCGGTTACTATGCAGCCGACGTCGTCGTATGCAAGATGAAGCTCAGGTTTAAGTTACTCTGTGCAGCTAAGTGCAATTCGGTTGATTCGTATGCGTAATTGATAAGAACTTACGGCATTTAATTTTCCAGCAGTTTTGTACCGTGTTGGTACTTCTTCTGAATAAATCAGTGCCATGAAGAAAAGCACAGCCTGGCACTTACCTGCACAGAAAGTGTGTATCTCGGATTTGATATCTCGTTTGCATGGACCTTCAGTGGCGATTTTTGTATAGAGCTCTGCAGCAGCGCGAATCGTTTTTTCGCAACATGTGTGCTCGTCTGCAAATGCTTTTGAGTTTTTCGATGGATGTAGCAGGCAATACATTGCGTTTCTCCGTACTTCAATACAAGGGAGCTTCAGCGCCCAAGTATTTGCCTTAAGCAGCTTTTAACTGTAGCCCACCTACTACGATTTTCCCGGCACTTCCGTCACTTAGGCAGGACAAACGTACGTGTGTTCCTACTGCTCGAGATCTCCTCAATCTACTTTTTCTTTGTGTGAAATGTTACTGATAAATGCACTTGTTTGTGCGTTCATGCTTACATCCAAAAGCACGTGCGCTCTATTTCACGAATTAGCAGCTATGAAAATAGTGGTGAAGACTTAACCGCGTTGCTCCTTTCCGCAGTGGATTTTTGATAGAATGTCAGCGCATTGTGCCGTCAGTCATCGTGACTGACTAGCCCGGATATGTGCATCAGATGCAGGTAAAACGAGACATGGCAGCTGCGATTTTGGCTAGCAGCATGAATTCATTTTGTTGAAGCAGATGTGCTGAGAATTGAGTTTCTATTTGTATCCTGTTGGTTTCTGAAAGCACGGCGTCGACTGGCCAGCAGTTCTGAGGCAGTTACATAAAGTCAACACAGATTCTATGACGTCCCTTATCATTTTTTGAGCTGCTACGACTTGCTGAGTATTTTGGTCATGGGGAGACTCCAAATAAATTTGATTCATGCCATCAACATGACGCAGGTTGTCACCGCTTTGCGTAGAAGATTCTTCGGCATAGTGGTTAAAAGGCTCGTCGAATGCTTGCAGTTACTTGCATTGGAACATTCTTGTCAAGTGGCCTACGGCTTTACGTTTATTACTATATTTCCTTATAGAGCTGAAGGTACGCAAGCGCGGCGCCGAAAGAAATCTAATGTTGGCTCTGCCTGCTAGGCTGCCAAGTTCCAGGCAGAAGACTGTTTGGAACGTGGCCACCTAGCGAATGCAGCGAATTACCGTGCTGCTAAGTATCAGGAAACAGTGAGACGGTGTGCATGTGCATTTCACTGGAGCTTTTTATCGAAGCGATCGTGCATTGATCCAGAACGCTTTGATATCCACGTGTTAGTAACACTGTATAAGTGAATTATCAAAAAGCCCCTCTACACGGAGAATGCATGATGCAGATATTCATGCTTTTTATCGTCGGTTACTATGCAGCCGACGTCGTCGTATGCAAGATGAAGCTCAGGTTTAAGTTACTCTGTGCAGCTAAGTGCAATTCGGTTGATTCGTATGCGTAATTGATAAGAACTTACGGCATTTAATTTTCCAGCAGTTTTGTACCGTGTTGGTACTTCTTTTGAATAAATCAGTGCCATGAAGAAAAGCACAGCCTGGCACTTACCTGCACAGAAAGTGTGTATCTCGGATTTGATATCTCGTTTGCATGGACCTTCAGTGGCGATTTTTGTATAGAGCTCTGCAGCAGCGCGAATCGTTTTTTCGCAACATGTGTGCTCGTCTGCAAATGCTTTTGAGTTTTTCGATGGATGTAGCAGGCAATACATTGCGTTTCTCCGTACTTCAATACAAGGGAGCTTCAGCGCCCAAGTATTTGCCTTAAGCAGCTTTTAACTGTAGCCCACCTACTACGATTTTCCCGGCACTTCCGTCACTTAGGCAGGACAAACGTACGTGTGTTCCTACTGCTCGAGATCTCCTCAATCTACTTTTTCTTTGTGTGAAATGTTACTGATAAATGCACTTGTTTGTGCGTTCATGCTTACATCCAAAAGCACGTGCGCTCTATTTCACGAATTAGCAGCTATGAAAATAGTGGTGAAGACTTAACCGCGTTGCTCCTTTCCGCAGTGGATTTTTGATAGAATGTCAGCGCATTGTGCCGTCAGTCATCGTGACTGACTAGCCCGGATATGTGCATCAGATGCAGGTAAAACGAGACATGGCAGCTGCGATTTTGGCTAGCAGCATGAATTCATTTTGTTGAAGCAGATGTGCTGAGAATTGAGTTTCTATTTGTATCCTGTTGGTTTCTGAAAGCACGGCGTCGACTGGCCAGCAGTTCTGAGGCAATTACATAAATTCAACACAGATTCTATGACGTCCCTTATCTTTGAGCTGTTGCGGCTTGCTGAGCCTTTTTGGGCCACGTGCAGCGAGTAAGCGGCAGGTGGATCCAAAGTTTTCGTGCATGCGTTCTTGACAATCACTGCCTAGGCACTGGCCAATAGTCAATGCACACCACCAATTCCTGTCTTCAAGGAAAGCTCTCTTTGTGGTTCAAATTTGTTGCCCGGGGAAATGTCGCAAAGTTGTGTAGCAGGTGCACCAAATGCTACCCGCATAGTGGCGTTTACCAACGTCGGGTAGCATTTGGTGCACTGGCGTAAAGACGATCAACGTCAGTAGGAGACCAGGAATGCCCTAAATACAGCCCTTACATATGGGCTGCAGCATTAAACGCTGAACGCATGCAAACATAGTTATTGTTTGGTCGTTAGGGGCAAACAGCAACAAAGCCACCACTTAATGTGTTCTTGTAACGACGTACACTATTATCAGTTACGGGACTTTGTTCAGTCGAAACAATAGTTGCTGGGTGAGCGCACTAATAGCCCAAAGCGTTCCTTTAGATAGGTATAATGCATTGCAGAGCGAGTGCTTTCGGAGTCGGGAGTAAGGGTTAAGTCCTCATACCGCCCAGATTAGCCTGTCTTCGTGTATTGTGATTGAATGCGGTTATCTAGCTCCCCAGTGTGTGAACATGAATAAGTTCGGTTCGGACGGTGCTCGAGAGACACTTGACCTGTGTGACCTGGTGATCTGAAGAGCGTGCGCCTCATCAGAAAGTGACACAAGGGGTCCGATGCTTTACGTTTATGCACTTGCAGTGCATTGGGTTTTTTTCTATAAATGATTTTGCCTCATTTCTCATCTCAGGTTTTTCCTTTTCCAAGTGCTGTTCGGTTGATCACAGGGAAACATGATCTTGCGCACCAGTTTTAATGAGTGTCCTAGCTGTTTGCGAATGCAGCTGCGGAGAAAAGAGATATGTTCTGGGAACGTGCTTACTTTGTGGCAGACTGGAGTTTCTTCTCACGGGAACACTCGAAATTGATTCAACTTATACAATCAATATGACGCAGGTTGTGAGTGTTTTGCATTGAAAATCCTTCGGTATTGCGGCCAGGGAGCTATTCAAAAGCTTGGCGTAATTTGTGGTCAGGCATCTACATTGGGTAGCGTACAACTTTATGTCCATTATTACATTTTCTCATAAAGCGAGAAATGCGCAAGCTTGGCACCAACAGACAGCCCAATCTTAGCTTCGCCTACTTGCGACAGCTGCTGGGAGCATGGATGCCTAGTGAATGCGGTCGGTTATCCGGCAGCTGAGTATCAGAGCAGCAACTGCAGCAAAATTGATCCCAACACTATTCTCTTCGCACGTTTGGGCTGCAGCGTACGAGTAGAAGCACTTTCCTTGTATGGTCGTGCCAACAGGTTGTAGGTAGCACTACTTCCATTCCGGACTAGCACAAAAATGCCTTTGGTGTGCCGCAAGGCAATCTCCAGATTAAAAAGTTTCGGTACTAGTCCTTCAATAAGTTGTGCTTAGCGAGCTCTGAAAAATGCTATTTGTGATAAAAAATGCTTGTGTAGTAAGCTAAACAACCATTTATGCTCCATTGTATCCCCACCAACCTTTATTTCATTAGAGATGCAACACTGCCCTTAAGTTTACTACTTTTGAACGGGAAACGTAGCCGGTGGGGCTACTGAATTGTTAGGCAGTGCGTACCTGTTGCACTCAGTGCTTGTGATCCATTGTACTTTTCAGGGTGCATAAGGCGTCATCATAATCTGCGTATTATCAGAAACTGCCCATGCACACCATTCAGTATTTAAACTGCGTATCGTTCATCTCGAAACGGTATTGCTGTGAAACCGTTCTTGGATCCGGTTTTTCGCCATATACTTTGTGGAATAATTCTCGATTTGCTTTCATCTAATGCTCAGCAACCAAAAATTGTCTATCGTTTTATTTTTGTATGCACTGCAAGGCGTCGGCGACTGCTCGCCGCAGAGAGTCCCCATGAGACGTTGACCGTATAAGGCTGCTGGCACCAGGGAAATTCTGGGCTTGGCATGTAGAAACCTGCATACAAATGCCGAACTGTTTTTTAATCGCACCCATATGCATTTCGCATGCAGTGATTCCAAACAAGGGCGCATAATTCTATAATCAGATAGACAAAGCAAGAGCTTTTCTAAATGTGCACAAGTTTGTAAGTCGCTCTGTAGAACCAATGCTTTTTGAATATGCTAGATTCACGTCGCCGCATTGTCTACTAGTGAGCTAGCGTGTGTTTTTGGGGGTTCCGCAGTGCCACTGCCTAACCATCTGTACCAGCAGTTGCTCTAAATGAATGTAATTTTGGTGATAAAGGCAGCGTTACGGTCTTTTCAACTGTAAAAAGTGCCTTCTATACTTCGTGCTCAGCATTATATCCGCGAAACTGAGGGAGGCGTGCAAGTGCACGCAAATATTAATCACTTGGATGGGCGATGACGATAATTGTTTCCAGCTAAAGAACCGTAAAGTTTGAAGCTCTCTGAGCCGCAATCAGGTTGTGAGTCGATGACATGACATCCGAAGAGTGCACAATTACGAACAGTTGCGCTACCTGGGTGTGCTCTGACTGCCAGCAGGAAATATCAAGTAAAAAGCAGTGGGATCAGCAACTTGGTTTTAACACAAAGATGTTGCCTCAGCGACCTGAAAACTTTTGCCAGGCATTTTGCGTTTTGTGGAGGATACTGAGTATAGCACAGTTAGGCTGCGTCAAAAAAGCCTATATACCAAACGAATCAGCCAGGTCACTTTATACTCGTAGAAAGTGCCCCTGAAACTCAGCGCTTTTGCTGCCGTACGGCTTGCGTCTGTTCCTAATATAGAAAATGCTGCAGTATATATAATGTCAGTAGCTTCAGTAAACCAGCATCATCACCCTACAACAAGCGTGTCATGCACTTGATTCGCTCCTGGAGCACCAACGGACCCGCCTGCGGAATCTGACAAGCAACGTGCGCAGCAAATCGTGGCAGCCTAAACTGTGCATTTTTGGCCATTGCTGGTTCTGCATCTGGATTATTTTCCCCAGCTTGTGAGTCACACGAAACAAAAAGACGGAACGCATGTATTTCAAATTTCAGATAGTGTACGAATTGCCCGCCGTGCGCAAATGCAGTGGCTGGAATACGTTGTTCTACTTACATTTTCGCAGACTCAAGCGTCTGCGCGGCAGACCTATGAAGCAAGGTCCACACGTGTATAAACTTGTGTGCGCGCATTGATGGCATTCACGTGACCAGAAGCAGTGGCGAAGCCGCACCTTGTTCAGTGTGATAGACCTGAATTGCTCTGTTCCAAAATAGCAGAAAATCTGGTGCGGGGTTTTGCTGTAAACAAACTGCAGGCAAACGTGGGACGCGTGTCGCTTCTTTGAATGGTCAGATGGTATGACTCAAAGATTATACAAGAGAATTTCAGATGGCGTGAATCTACTTCGTGGAAATTTTGTGTCTGGCGTTTTCAGCTTTCAAGTAAAAGAACTGAAATTAGCAGAAGCCAAACAGTCGGTCGCTCACAAAACACTTCAAGCCGACGCAGGCTCTGAGTTCATGTGGCAATGTGTAACCAATGGACAAAGTTATTGTTACTATTATGCAGCATTGATGCAATAGTCGTAAAGTTTTGCTCCGGGCTAAAGATTCGCAGCAGACGCAGAGCCAGCCACACGTATTCCTTAGCCAGAACCAAAGCAGACACCGTTTCTCAGCTATTTGTGCTGAATTGTGCTTCAGTATATCTATTTATGCCTGCTAAGGCATCAAGCAGGAAGAATTCTGGTTCTGGGTGAGGTACGCTGAGGCGCTTGCGTCTGTTTAAGGGATTTCACCTCTGTCAAAACATATATTCCTTGGGGTACGCTTTGTAGAGAGATATCATGCCTCCAGTGTGATTCGATTGGCGCTCTTCACGTATTGAATTGCTTCCACAGAGCGAGCCAGTGAGACATATAGCCGGGGAATGTGAGCAGAGCTTCCGTGTTTACTCGAACTATTGTTACGCGAGCTTTTAGAAGTCTACACGTGTACACCAGGAACATGTAAACAGCTTGTGGTTCTTATCCAAAATGCGTCAAATTGACGTTTGAAGCAAAAACTCTTGGTGTGCTGAGAGGACGACTTGGTGACCGCTTCGGAGACAGACGCCGCCTCCGAATCGAGTTACTGCAAGTTCCAGACCATTCTTGGCCATTGCAATGCACATTCGTGCAAAATAGCGTTGACTGTGTTTGCTGGTGTCGTTTTGTCTGTACACGTCGGTTAACCAGTGGGTTTGATTGCGTGGTGCCTTATTTTTCACCTTAAAGAAGTACATTGCTGTTTGGTCCTGGCAGCAGCTATGATATTCACGAGGCAAAGCATGGAACGCACAAAATAATTTGCTGCTGTGCGTAGGAAGCTTTCAGATCAAGACGCCTTCTAGGCTTTTGCAGCTCGATGCGTGACCGTCGCTGCAATGGTGCAAAGCGTGGAGCTTGCGGCACACAATAGAAGCCCTCTGCTGCTGCACCTGTCGGAGTGTTGAGCTTATTCACCGCTGTTGCCTGCGCCTCATCAAGTGGTCTACGCATGATGGCTTTGTGTTTTATGCCTGCCGGGACGGCAGGCTTGCCACAGAGTAGACGCAGCCTTGGCAGTACGCGTCAGGCATGCTTTTGGTGAAGTGAAGCAACAAGGTTCGTTCGTTGAAACTTCACCGGGGTTTGCACGTTTTATGCGCATCATTGGCGACATGATACGCGAATGAACATGGCTATGGCTAGAGAGAGTGTTGAGTTTGCTGCTCATGAGAGACTGCGTAGCACGATTGTGGCTGACAGCAGGGTTTCATGCGTGCCAGGGTCAATACTTTATGTTGCCGCGATGGGCCAACTTTTGCAAGCGACTGGCGTTTCACAGGATGTGAATAGTGTCTTTTGCGCAAGGCGCCGGCTTTTTATAGAATATAATTGACCGCATTATCGGCTTCTCTGTTGAACCAACAAAGGAGCTCACTCGTCGATCCCAACACGCGTTGCGGCATTTGCTTCTCAAACTGCACGCACCGATACTGCAGGCTCAGAAAACAAGAATTTGCGCATGGGGGAAAAATTGCTTGCCTATTGAACACACGAAGAGGCTGTTTTCCCGTCGCTTGCCAACGTTTGTGGGCATGAAATGATGCTGGTTTTAGTGGCTGCGTTTTCTCTCTAAAGCGTAGTGCAAGCCGGGACTTGCTTCCTAAGATATGTCGTCTGTTGAGATTGGCTTCGCTGTAAATGAGACGTTTTTCTGTGGTTGGTGCGCGGCGAATCCCAGGTAGGCTTTGACATTCTCTCGTGGCTTGATGGATCAATCGACAAAAGCGACGCAACCGTAGAAGTTGCTGAAGTTATGTTTGTCGAAACTATTGGTTCACGTGACTCGCGTTCTTCATAAGTTGGCGGGCAGCACGTGTTTTCATGTCCAAATTGAAGCGAGTCGTTGCACTCGAGGGGATGCCTTGTAGCTTGCCGGAACGATGGCTTGGAAATCCTCTCCAAACACGATGGTTTAAGTACCGAATTTTGTGGCGAGACGCAGGAGGATTTTGGAGGCGGTGCAATTGTACGAAGCTCATGCGCTGCCCTTTTCAGCGAATGTTTTCCCTGCGGATTTGGCATCAAGAAAGCCTTCATATCAGCGAGGAGCGTTTGTGGAAATGTGCTTTTTCGGAATGTTCTCTGGTCTTTTGTTCTGGCCATCGCATCACATTGCACGCAGCCTAGGAGGTTTGTTTCAAGGGCAGCTTCTTATCTGTGTCCATTAAGTTAATATGCAGCTAATCCAGTCGTGCACAGCATGCTGGCTTTCCAGTTGGAGTACCCTCTGTTACTGTGCTGGCGGTGGCCTAGACTGTGTTGCATTTCTTACGGAGTTCTTGCGTGCCTCGTGCAGGTGCAAGAAATCCATCTGTTTGTATACGAGATTTCTGTGGTGCTGAAGAAGTTTATGGCGACGCGGCGAGGCCGTGGACCGTGTTACCATTAGTGATTCCTCTGATATTGTTGCTAATACGCGGTTGCTTGGGTGGCTTGTTCTGGGCAGCAAAGTTTGTTTTCCGGTTTTCTCCTACGCTATCTGGCCGTTGGGTGAAGTATTCTGGTCAACAAGGAGAAGTGGTGCTGCTCGATGTTCGGAAGAGACGTCTTGCGAGTGAAGTAGTTGGCGTGCGCGGCAGGCTTGGGTTTGTCACATATTCTTTTCTTTGTTACCGCTCTGCCTCTGTCTTCAGAAAGTACGTGACAGGACTGTTGCTTCATGCGCGCTGTTGGTTGGATATTAGTCACCCGTGTAAGCATTCAGTGTAGTTGGCGGTGTGTTTGGCGCCATCCTTTGCGGCATCCGCATTTTCAGGCCGCTGAGAAGGAATTTGTACCAGAAGAGTTTGTGACATGCAAGCTACCTGGCGGGCTGAAATTTGGCTGTCCATTTCGTTATTGTTTGGAAGTTTGTAATTCGGAAGTGCATCAGCGTTGGTGGGCGCGGGGCTACGCTGACCTGTTGAATGCGTTGTGCTGATAGTTGCCAAGATCCTGAAGCTAAAGGTATTCAGCATTTGGGTGTGTCCAGTGCCTTACGTGCCCCTTAACCCAGGTTGATAATGTGTTCCTTACTTTCTTCACAATTGCTGCGCGTTGGCTGAGTGGTGCCGCCAGTGTGAAGCGAATATATATATTGGTGGCCTGATTGCCTCTGGTGCACAACAGCAAACCCATATGTCACCTCGACACTGCCATTGGTGGAATTTCGCTTGTGTGCGTTTGTGTTCATTTGTGAAAGGGCGAAATCGTACAGCCGTCTGCGCAGTTGTTGCAGGCACGTTCGGCAGGGTTTAGTTCTGCACTACAGATCTACTTCCGTCGCGCTCGTGGCCGCATTCATCACTTCTTTGTTTACCTCAATCGATTCTGCGTTGCATGCAGGCTTGGCTGTGTACCTGACTTGACGCTCTGTATGCCGTATAGTACACATATATAGGCACATGCGATTAACAGCAACGCATTGCAAGCATCTTGTATACAGGAACAATCTTCGTCTCTGCTTATGACAATTGTATTCCTGGAATCCAATCCAGAAAAGCAGCTCGATAGAACTTTTTGTCGCGTGTTTCGGTGCTTTGCTGCATCGCGTCACAGTGACGTGTGGAATGGATGATAGAGGCTGTCAGCGGGGTAAGGGCAGGCCTGCTTCGCTGTTACACTTTCGCGGTTTACAGGAAGTGTGTGGCAGTTTTGTGCCTATTGTGTGATGGCTTGGCCAAATGCGATCGACCAGTAGGAGCAGCTGGGGAATCTCGCGTGGTGCGGTCTGTTGCTGCTTTTGTTTCATCAGGCAATTGTTTCATAGTGTGTGGTGTCTGTGGCTTTCGCTTTGGAAGCCGTATTTCAAATACTGCATCATAATTGGTTGTGTGGTGTACAGAGTGAACCTGTGTGGGCATTAGACGTTGTGGGTTGAGCGTTGGATTGCGTCGGCGGGTCTGAATTACGTCAGTCTGTGTTTCTAGACGGATTGTACGAGGAACGGTTTCTTTTTTGAAGCGTAGGCCCGGAAGCATTTGGCAAAATTTTGCGAGATGCGTGTTCTGCTTGTAGAACCATTCGGCAAGGCGTGTTGTAAAGGCGTGTTGTAAACTGAGAGGTTGCAGTTAATGAGAGCAGCAATGTATGGGGCACGGTACCATTGCAGCGGATGAAGAGGCATGGGTTTCGTGTGCACAATGTGTCAAGCTGATGGATGAATGAAAGAGGCCTTTGGTGTTTTGAGAGGACGACTTTGTGGCCTCTTTGGAGACCGACGCCGTCTTCGCATCGAATTACTGCGGGTTCCAGAACGTGTTTTGCTGTGGCTGAGGTGGACGCAATTCGTACGAATTCGCGTTGACTATGTTTTTGTCGTTTTATTTCAGTGCAGCTGGGCTGCCTAGTGGGGATGATTGCGCGGTGCCTTATTTTTCACCTTAAAGAAGTACATTGCTGTTTGGTCCTGGCAGCAGCTATGATATTCACGAGGCAAAGCATGGAACGCACAAAATAATTTGCTGCTGTGCGTAGGAAGCTTTCAGATCAAGACGCCTTCTAGGCTTTTGCAGCTCGATGCGTGACCGTCGCTGCAATGGTGCAAAGCGTGGAGCTTGCGGCACACAATAGAAGCCCTCTGCTGCTGCACCTGTCGGAGTGTTGAGCTTATTCACCGCTGTTTCCTGCGCCTCATCAAGTGGTCTACGCATGATGGCTTTGTGTTTTATCCCTGCCGGGACGGCAGGCTTGCCACGGAGTAGACGCAGCAGTACGCGTCAGGCATGCTTTTAGTCAAGTGAAGCAACAAGGTTCGTTCGTTGAATCTTCACCGGGATTTGCACATTTTATACGCATCATTGGAGACAGGATACGCGAATGAGCATGGCTATGGCTAGAGAGAGTGTTGGGTTTGCTGCTCATGAGAGACTGCGTAGCACAATTATATCTGCGCACAAGTGCCGATGCTCGTTTTGCTCATTGGTTTATGTAGCTTTTTGGGCCCTGCCGCGCAAAGTGACTTGGCTTGAGCGGAATATAGATCCTGTGGTGTGCCGATGCGTTGGGATTCCACGAAGGTTGTTCATTTAATAAAAATCGCGGCGCGTTTCGAAACTGCAGTATGTGCGTGGGAGTGGTGTTGGATTTGAGTCAAAATTTCATGTTGACGAGCGGCACTGTTCCAGAAGAGCATGCGCCTCTTATTGGTTTTGTTCGTTGTGCTATTGGCATTTATGCGTAGCGTTGTTTTTTAGCCGTCTTGCCTATACGTTGGAGTTGGAGGCTCTTGAGTAAAGTTTAAACGAACTACTTTTTTTTCAACATTCGCGAAGTCCGTGGTTGTGTAGAGTGCCAGATTTAGTGGACAAGAGACGTTTTGGGTTCTTTCTGATGTACTTTATTGGCGGCCCTTCACAGTGTTGCTAGATGAAACATTAAGCCAATATCAAAATGTATTCTACTTGTTCCAAAAATGTGGCAGCGTTGAGGCCTATAGTGCGGTGAGTATTTTACAAATTATTGGATTTCTTGCTAAGATGTTCTGGCAGTCGGGAGGAGGTGGTACAAGATAAGAATTTGAAATCTTGATGGCATGTGTTCATAGTAGTGCAATATTAACATTTTCAAGACAGCGCGGGTTTACATTTGCCGGTGCAAGTCTTGGCATATGGAAAAGCGTCTTTGTCTCTGGCGGCTTCGGCAACTACTATAGGTACAACGGCATCACAGTCACTTACAGTGGTTGGCCTCAGAGCATTTTTTGGGGCCACTGTATTAGACCAAATCAAGGGTTATCTCAAGGCGATTTGTTCTTCAGTATTTGAACATCAAATTCTTTGGTGTGCATGTTTGTTTGTCCTGAACTTGCGAAGAGTTGACAACACTCATGTTGCCTGTGATTTAACTTTAATATCCAGATATTAGAGTTAAATCACAGGCAACATGGGGCGCTTTATCCAGATACAGCGCCCCAATGCTCATGAGTTTGTTTGTAAGTCTGAAAAGTGAAGTACGCAGCTGCCTTTTCACACACATTGCCTGTGCAGCAGTCTTGTGAACAGTTTTTTGGTAGCCTGGGCGTTACCATTCATGGCTGCATCCATCACTTGTGCGCGAAATATTGCTTGGTACGCTTGTGAACGACCAGAAGACGTGCTCGAAAAGTACAGGTTCCGTGCTGTAGTTTCCCTTTCCAAAGAAAGTGCGTGACCACTAGCTAGTGTTCCATGTGTCCGCTAGGTCGATTGAAAGGAAGCGGTATGAGGTTGCTGGGAATCCTGTAGACTACGAAGTGCTATTCTTGGCTACGTGTACGTTTTCAAACAACCCTCACACATTTTAGTGACCATTTTGAACGAGCAAGGCATTTCACGAAAAGTGACCAAATCTCCATATTTGTGGCACATGAAAGCTTCTTTGTAAGTGTCAAACTTGAGGGTTGACACACAATAGTGATCCTGTGAAATGTGCTGCTTCCACAAACAAACCAACCTGGGGATGCGGCATTTTCTCTGCTGCCGTCGCTGTGGCACGCCTGCGGTGAAGTGCAACACCTGCTTCGCGCTTAACATAATTTGACGCGAAGGTAGAAGCTGTGGCTTTCCCAAATGTACGTGAACTAGGGCAAGGTATCATAGCGATTGAGAAGGCGCGACCAAAGATAGGCCATTTGCAGCATAATGGCTAACGGTTTCGATTCGCTGAACATGCGCTTTGAGATACCTTTTGTTCACGGCCGGAAATAATTCATGTTGTGATCTGATATGAAAGTGGGAGCTCGCTTTTTTAGACTGACGAAGTGTAACAGGGACGTTCTGCGGACGCAGTGCATGTTCTCGATTCATGGCAGTAAAGCTCATGTTCACACTTCAGTTTTTTTGCGTGAAAAACTCGCACAGCTGCAGAGAATACATCGCTTGAACCAAAGACGAAATTTATCTGGGTGCATGATGCAGCTCGAGGAACTGCGGGCGAGGCGTATGTCATGATTTGATTTAGGCTCCCTAAGGCTAAAGTTTCTTGATGTCTTAAAAGCATTGGACAAATGGAACTGCGTGTCGATGTTTTCTGCAAAGCATCCGAAAAATCGACGGTACTCCTGACCCCATGAATCGCGTCTTGAGTATCGTTTGGTGGCGGGCCAACACGATGTGGTATCCTGCTACCAGACACAAGCAAAAGATACTGCGAAATTCGTTGGACGCCTCTCCTAGCCTTCATCTGTTATTAATCAAACACAGCGTGGCCAGATAAGCAACGTTTGTCACCGAAATGCACATTTGACAGGCACGTGTAAGAAACGCTTCTACTCAGGTTCTTCCGTTCGGCCGCTTTCGCTGGCTGTTCGTGCGTTTTGGGTGCAGCTATTTAAGCGAGCATTTCGAATACGGCATTTTTCGACTCTGTTGCCGAGTATTTCGAGACCGTAGAAGTGATTGCATGTGATTCACAAACTAAAGAAATTTTGTGGGCTGGTAAGCCTTTCGATTGGGATTCTTGGCCACTGGCACTGTCTATGCAGGTCAGGTGCCCTAGTTGTCACATCTTCATCGAATACGCTGCATGTTATTCTGTACCGGGGTAAGAAATTCCTATTTTCTCGAAGAGCAATTCAAACAGAGGTTCTGTTTACTGTGCAAATGTCGGATCGTTGCTGTATCGCTTCCGGTGTGCAGGAGGTGCGTTTGCCATTACTATAAGTTTCGTGTGCAGCATCTCATGCATTTGCCAAGTTTTGGTGGTAGTACTTTGTGGCTTTTGGTCGACTAAATACCCTAGCCACGGATACGTTTTACCTTGCAGCAGCTGAGCAGACACATTGCATTCGTTTGTTCGTTAAACGTCTTATTTTGGTGAGAGTCTCGAGTTATCCAAAGAGTGTCCCAACGCGCCGTGATGGCTTTATTGGCATAGGACCCTGCATAATGACGGGCAAGCTGAATTTAAACCGACTGTTTGAGGCCTTCTCCCACTTTGCAGGCAGATTAGGCAGGTTGCTTTGCTACTCTCCAAGCGCATAAGCTCGCGTTGAAGCACGTGGTGAATGTGCATTGCTTTGCTTTTGGTTTGTGTGCATGCCGGCTATGTCACTTTTGCGTTGTAGATTGGATTTTTCTAACGTATTATTCCTAAATGCTGAAAGATTTTTGGAAAAAAAACTTTGGGTAGAAGACGCTTTAATTTTTCCAGCCCCCTCTCGTTTGTTTCATATGTATTAACGGTTCGTGTTAAATAGACTTTGCCCTCCCATATACAAGACTCTGACCATTTTCGCAACCCCAACAGATGCAAATTAAAGACTTCCTTACGCATATGTGTGATTACTGAAGCATGTTATCTGCCTGGCGGGCAGATATTATATCGGTATGTTGACTGCACCTCTAGAGGGCTGCAGCCTCCTGACTACGCGTCTTTTTCCTTCAAATGGCAGTGTACATTATGGATATTTTTAGAGTACGATGCTTTTTGGAAAATTGTAGCAGAATTGTTATAGCTCATCAACTTTTTTGCTGCCAACTTGAAAGCTAATAGCGATAACGTCTTACAGAAGTCAACACCGATCCGCAGTCGCTTTCAGTGTGAGTGGAGGGACGTTAGAATTTAGAACTACGGGCAATCCATCATGTATGATTTGAAAAAAAAC
Source organism: Eimeria tenella (assembly GCF_000499545.2). Lineage (NCBI taxonomy): Eukaryota > Apicomplexa > Conoidasida > Eucoccidiorida > Eimeriidae > Eimeria > Eimeria tenella. The sequence goes on along the minus strand of NW_013543367.1, from coordinate 41,029 downwards.
TGTATTTCGAGAAAATGTAAATTGTTGCATTATATTCAGCACCTACCCGCGTTCCTTGCACTTTGGTCACACACCACCCTTTGTTCTGTGTTACAGTACAGTATTTGTCCATATGACTTCCATATGACTCGATTATGCTGAACGCAGAGGCTTTGTATTCTATCGTTGATCCGCGTTATTTATATGCGTTCAGTCGATATTTCTGCAATAGTGGCACATCGGTTACGTTTTTAGTCAACCCACGTGAAACCAATGCAGCATATGCCGCAGAATCACTTCCATTGTGGGTTTCGTTGACACTGCGAAGAGACCATGCACTGCATCTTAATTTGCAGCAGCTTCCATGCTACTGCTCGTGATCAAATTGATCCGTACACTTGTTTATTGTCTGCTGAAATAAGAATTTTCCCCACGGACCACCTGGCTCGCCATTGTTTTGTTACATTCTGTCGAAGACAGCTAACCTTTCAAAGAGCCTTAACATTTTTAAAAGTTTCTCATTGTGTATTTGCCAGACGCGATCGTCACGCGTAAGTGTGATGACCACGTTCGCACTGCAAAGCTCGTGCGTTACAATGTCATTGGTGTCCCGATCTTCACTTTATAGAATGCAAGCTAAGCCGAGCACTGCATGCTGCTCTTTTCGCGGCTCCTAAATTTGTAATCTGTCAGCTAAGAGTTCTTTTGCGAACGTGCGAGCATGAAGTGGTCTCACGTAGGGCGCCGATATACTTTTAAATTGGCCGTTCATGATAGAGAAATTTATGGAGTGTCCACACGGATCTGCGCTAATCTGGTCAATTGCGAATGCAGATTTATCTGCCTTTGTGGTGATCAGCTTGACGCGCATGAGCTGAAAATATACAACGATTTTGCCTCGGGTCACTCGACTCAAGTTGACGCGAGCCTATACAGTATGATTCGTAGACGTGACAATGCGCAGGAACACGGTATCATAGCAGCTCATGAGGCAAATACTAATTTTCGATAGACTGTCAATGTGTTGCGTGTGTGACAAAGCTTTCAGAGTACAGGCACTGCGAATTAAGGTTGATCAACACGACACTGTTTACTTCGTAGCTCATGCGGGACCTGCCACCATCGTGGCTGACAGCAACGCTTGATGAAAGCTTGCTGCAATGCTTTACGTTGCCACGATGGCCCCAAGTTTGCACAACACTAGCATTTCACAGGATTTTAGCACTGGTTTCTGCCCAATGAGCTTCCTTTCTGCAAAACGTGATTGGGCGTACTGTAGGCTTTAATTCCGTTGTCGGCGTGGATGCGCTCCAGCGACTTGAGGGAGCAAAAAGGCTCGTAAGTCGTTCCCAACACGAGTTGCGACAATTGGCTCAAAAGGACAAAACCGCTTGCGTATTCAACACACGAAGAAACCGTCTTCCTGTTGTCTGCCAACTTTGGCGGGCATGAAATGATGCTGGTTTTAGTGGCTGCGTTTTCTCTCTAAAGCGTAGTGCAAGCCGGGACTTGCTTCCTAAGATATGTCGTCTGTTGAGATTGGCTTCGCTGTAAATGAGACGTTTTTCTGTGGTTGGTGCGCGGCGAATCCCAGGTAGGCTTTGACATTCTCTCGTGGCTTGATGGATCAATCGACAAAAGCGACGCAACCGTAGAAGTTGCTGAAGTTATGTTTGTCGAAACTATTGGTTCACGTGACTCGCGTTCTTCATAAGTTGGCGGGCAGCACGTGTTTTCATGTCCAAATTGAAGCGAGTCGTTGCACTCGAGGGGATGCCTTGTAGCTTGCCGGAACGATGGCTTGGAAATCCTCTCCAAACACGATGGTTTAAGTACCGAATTTTGTGGCGAGACGCAGGAGGATTTTGGAGGCGGTGCAATTGTACGAAGCTCATGCGCTGCCCTTTTCAGCGAATGTTTTCCCTGCGGATTTGGCATCAAGAAAGCCTTCATATCAGCGAGGAGCGTTTGTGGAAATGTGCTTTTTCGGAATGTTCTCTGGTCTTTTGTTCTGGCCATCGCATCACATTGCACGCAGCCTAGGAGGTTTGTTTCAAGGGCAGCTTCTTATCTGTGTCCATTAAGTTAATATGCAGCTAATCCAGTCGTGCACAGCATGCTGGCTTTCCAGTTGGAGTACCCTCTGTTACTGTGCTGGCGGTGGCCTAGACTGTGTTGCATTTCTTACGGAGTTCTTGCGTGCCTCGTGCAGGTGCAAGAAATCCATCTGTTTGTATACGAGATTTCTGTGGTGCTGAAGAAGTTTATGGCGACGCGGCGAGGCCGTGGACCGTGTTACCATTAGTGATTCCTCTGATATTGTTGCTAATACGCGGTTGCTTGGGTGGCTTGTTCTGGGCAGCAAAGTTTGTTTTCCGGTTTTCTCCTACGCCATCTGGCCGTTGGTTGAAGTATTCTGGTCAACAAGGAGAAGTGGCGCTGCTCGATGTTTGGAAGAGACGTCTTGCGAGTGAAGTAGTTGGCGTGCGCGGCAGGCTTGGGTTTGTCACATATTCTTTTCTTTGTTACCGCTCTGCCTCTGTCTTCAGAAAGTACGTGACAGGACTGTTGCTTCATGCGCGCTGTTGGTTGGATATTAGTCACCCGTGTACGCATTCAGTGTAGTTGGCGGTGTGTTTGGCGCCATCCTTTGCGGCATCCGCATTTTCAGGCCGCTGAGAAGGAATTTGTATCAGAAGAGTTTGTGACGTGCAAGCTACCTGGCGGACTGTGGAGTGGCTGTTCGTTACGTTATTGTTTGGAAGTTTGTAATTCTGAAGTGTTTCAGCGCTGGTTGGCACCGTTCAACCTCACACACATGCTGCGTAGCCCCAGGTATGCTTCACGCTGATCTGTGTCGCCTCCGCCACCGTTTCAAAATGCGTTTTTCCAACCTTTTCCACGATCTTTCACCTATGGAAATCAACGCTGTAACCGAGATGTAGAAGCAGTTCAAGCGGAGTGCTTTTCATTGTTTCTGTGGCTCGTAACTACGTAGAATGCCATCTCGGATTGTAGCAAAGCTATCCTAGGTTTTTCGAGACTTATTTTAAGCATTTTCATGCAGTGTATAATGCCTTGATTGCATCTTAGCCCGTTCTTTCATTTGTTTTGTTGGGGATGCAATGCGTCTGGTGTGAATATTGTGGAGAACTGTGGGATTTAGCACCGCCTGCTGATTTGCTCGACGCAGCGGAAGGAAGCCGAGACACCGCAATGTTTTTGTCCGCATTTGCACAAAGGAGCGGCAAGATTGCAGCAGCAGCTCATCGTTTCACCAATGTTTGAGGTGTTTGTTCCGTTTGCTTGTCGGTGGATAGCCCCCACTTTACAATAACACTAGATTCAATCAAGGCACTACTGCTTGAAGGTTCACAAGCTTTTTCATACTTTATAATTAAGCCGGTGTTCGAACACAATCTCCAGCAAGCCCTTGCCTCAAGTGGAGCGTTTTGCACGTGGCTATGGGTTGTAGCGCTTTCACCCGTATTGGTTCCGGACAAATATTTTTCTACGTGATGCATCGATGGCCTGTCAAATTCAGTACCACCTTATTTACGTTTGTTTGCGTTATCTATACGCGTTTTGCCGGCTGCCAGAACGCGTGATGTGCAGCAGCTGGAAAAAAGCACAGTAGTGTATTAGTGCGCTATTATGAAGAAGACCCAGTTTGGCATTAGCTTAAGCCACACCAACCAATGTTTCGCGTTTGGTGATTGCTGCAAAGCGCCTTCCTGCTGGTGAGCTGCCCATAAAGGAACATCTTTTTGGTGGTCATCGTGAGCTACAGTTTGTACGTAGCTCCTCTGCTTGCACATACTGGCGTGCCTTGCCCTGTCACTACCATTTGACAGATTATGACGTTACAGATACAGCAGTTGGGTAGCGCAGTTAAAAGTTCTTGAAGTCATGCTTACGTTATATTACTTGACTGCTGAACTGCTCCATGCTGGCATTTTTGGCTGGTCAAGGCGCCCAGGAGAATCAATGTGTAACAACGCGGCGTTCTGAACACCTCGCTGATAGTGTTGCCTATAAGGGGTTCATGTCGGGGAGAGGGAGATGTCGCAAATGTAAATCATATGAGGGCGTATAGCGCAGTGGCAGCAAGTAAATTGCTGCTCATTCTTTCTTTGTGTTCAACGGCCTGCTTGCCTCCAATTATATCCCATATCCGCACAAAATGATTGATTTTCTTTGTCTTTAAACAGGAGTACATATGATTTCTAACCGCCACACAGAAAAAAGGTTTTGTATTCGCCAATCTCTTGGCTGCTATGATGCTTTGGCATATCTGTGTGGCATCAATTAGCACGGTGTGGCTTGACCAGTGGGCCATTTGCTTCCATCTATAATATGAACTGCGCGCACATGCAGAGCTTTGGACAGCTTGAGCAGGTATTGATGCATTGCACTTGTTGTAACTGAGGTGTCAGATAGTCGGAGTGCCGTCGTTGACAGATTATTCCACAACGTTCAACCATGCCCAACCGACAAATTTTGAACAACACGTGGCGCATGCTTGAATGTGAAGCAGAATGCGCTGCAGAAAGTTGATTTATGCTTTATAAATATAGTTATATTGCCCTTTTATACACACTCGAGAATTCTATGAAACTTTTGTTGACGAAGACGTCCCTGCATTTAAGCGCACCTTGTCTTCTCAACAGGCATCTCCGCTGCAAAACCAGCACGCGCTGCGCTCAGGATCCAAGCGCTACACTTGAGTCTGCAATTCGCTGCTTTTCAGACGCTCACTGAAGCGTAGGGTGGCAAGCTGGCAACACTGAGGGAAGTGCCTTGGGAGAAGCATCTTCAAGTTGCTGGATGGGCGTCCCGTGTTTGACAGGGCGTAAGCCACGGAATTCGCAGTCGACGCGTCAGAAAATTTCCTATCCTTTGAAGCGCGATTATGTACTGGAAAGGTGACGCCCGTGTACCGTCGGTCAGACAAACGGTAAGTCAAGAAAAAGATAACATCTGCGCGGGGCGCTAGACGCGGGCGAAAATCAAAACAAAATTTGGACATATTTTGATTATTTTCCTCTTATCCACAATAATTATGCCTTTCTGACAACTTCCAGCAGGTGAGCAAGTACTCATCGGTTCCGGAATTATCGGCGACTCAGTAACTCTGGCTTCTAGGACTGCATAACAGCGTGACACAGAAGGTTTTTCAGCACGTTCAGTCTGCGCCCTGAACAAAACACCTACCAGCATCTGAAAGAAATTTTACATTGTTGCCCTCAGGAGGTGAGTCATTTTTGCTTAGGGACTAACACAGGTCGCAGTAAGAATAAACGTATTGATCGATCTCTACAGGACTGAGTTTCTGCCGTTTAGATTTTATGCAACACACCACTAACCACTGGGGAAAAACGATTGTCCTCATCTCTTGTGAATTTAGCCTTGCTTGCGGTCTACGAACAACAGTACTGTCCACCAGCGTGTCGGTGTATGTGGACATGCTAGCTGTGGATAAGTACAGTTCACTCTCAAGTTGTTGTACAAATCTACATCTGAGTGTTGTAGTTCTAGGCGACTCATTTAGTTGGTGCGTCGTCTTGTCGATACATAAAAGCAAAAAGCAGCGTTATCATTACTAAGGCTAGTACTTCGCGCGTCCGCAATAATATACTTAGCCAGCGTGTTCTAGGTGGCGCTGTGTTTTTAGCTTCACCCATTTGGCAGTGAGGCAATCAAATAAAAATACTGCATCAATGTTCATTCAAGAGATTGCTCTAGGCATTGGCCTGCTGACGCAAACCTGCTTTATTGCGTTCGCCACGCAGGAAAGTGTGGGACCAGGATGTGCGTTCAATGGGCTTTGCAGGAATACACAAAAGGGTGTCCATCGCCCAGTGTGAGGAGCTTGATATCTCGTGAATACGCTCCTTGACCGGTTCAAGAAAGTACGTCGAGCTACGTATTCTTCCAGGAGGTGGTTTACTTTCTCTAGCAAGTTAGTTTCTTCAAGTTATCAAAGCATGCAGTTTTAATGACTACGGACTTCCCAACGTGTCGTGCAGTGTGTAGTCAGCCGAGAACGCCCGCACTGAGCAATTCGTTTAACAGTGCCTCTCTCTGAATAAATCGTTTTTATGATATTCTGTAGAGATTTTGAGAGAACGCCCGTTCTTGTATAGTCAGCGATCCAGTGCACTCTAAATGACAGAGACACTCTGCGCTCATTGAAATTTCGCAGCCCTTCAACAACGCTTACATGCAGTCCTCTGCTAACTATTTACTTTAGGTGGTACGTTTCGTCAACTTGGCATGTTTGCTATGAAGGCACGCTGGCTCTGCTCAATTATCCTTCAGCCGCGAAAGAAAGATCTGTTATTGTTTGGTCAGGTGGTAAGCCCCTGTGTAGTCGATTTAGGCGCCTGCTGGGCGGAAACTTTCCATTGTCAAAATTAACGCCTACTTTTATGTACTTAGGTTATGTTAAAAAGGATCGCCAAATGGACAGTTCAAGGGAAATGTCGTGGCATTTGGCGATTCTTGAGCACAATCAGGGTTGCATTCTCCCAAGACGTCCCTGCCATGACGTTTTGCAGGTACGAAAAAAATAAGGTAACTCTGCTATAGGATCCAAAGTGCAGCTTCACGTGTCGGCACCGAGAATGGGCACGAAACTGACGGGGCTACTCCATTTCTACCATAAATTCTTGAACAATGCTTCACCTTGTGGCATCAGGGCAAGTACAAAGCACTGCTGTCAAGCTCGTCAGGACGTGCGTTTCTTGCAATGAATGCGTTTCAGCAAACTGTTTACGCGCGTAGGCATGATTCGTGAAAAGCAGGACGAATCAATTTTTTCTGGATGTCAGACGCTTCCTCAATACATTCATTCAGACTAATTCGTCGGTGGTGGTCATCGATGCAGCATACTTCACAGCCAGACCTGAATGGTATATGTCATTCGGCTTCTTGTCAACAGAAAGTGTGTCTGACGAAATATTGATCTGCGACACCCTGAGTTTTGAAAAGAAGGGGACCTTAAGTGGGCGGCTTGTTTTGGTGGAGGGCTTGCAGTAGTTTTGCACGTGCGCCTTGCAGAGTGTACTGCTACGTAAAGATGCCTCAACACGTTCCCGAAATTTCGCTGGACTGTAGCAGCAAACATTATCGTTTTTGCTTCTCAGCGTTTTCAAAATGCAGGTCCACCAGCTGTGCGAACATAGGATGCACAACAGCCAAATTACGCCTATCCGAGTAATGCGACATGTGGTGCAAGATGCAGCAAAGTAAACTGGTGCCGGTTTGTACTTCTTTTCGCAGCATGTGCGTGTTCGATACACCGGGCGGTTTCCTTTGAGGCGGAAACATTTGTTGTCGTTATGTTGTAATAGGCGTAATCGTTTGTTGTCATAGTGCGCACTAGCATGCGTTGCAACTTTGAAAGATGTGTCCATAAAGGTTTTGGTTCTGCGTGCTCGTGGAACAGAGTGCTGAAATTCGCCTTGCGTTAACGGGCTCAGTGTTTCTTTAAATGCAAGTTCGGAAAAAATGCACCGACTTGTGTTCTCCACACGCCTCCGTGTAACGCAACAACAGTGACAGAGACTGGGAAAACGCTGCTAAGAACACTCAAAGTTGTGTGTAATGCTGCACAAGAAAGTGCGGCGTAACATGCAGATGGCCCGTAGACGGGCTGGCAACAACAAGTTCTTTGCCAGAAACAAAAGCGTTTTCGTGTGATGCAGATCTCTGCTAGCTTTTAAGGTAGCTTCTAAAAGGCGGGGGAATATCACAGTCAGTCGGCCCGTCCACGTTCAGTGTTTTCCCCAAAAGATGCTCATCTCATCTTCTTAGCACTTTGGTCTATCTACTTGTCGAGAAGGATGCATCTTGGTGTGAAACGGGGCGTTCTAGAAAGTACGTGTTTTTCGAGTCAGCTGCGTCTTACAACCTCCCTAATGCAAGGACTTATGCACTGTTGGCGATCAGGCTTTTACAGTGTCTTGGTATAATACTATGGAGCTCTTAAAAACACTGGCCACACTGTAAAAGTGGGTCGTTCGTGCATTTCTTGTTAATTTGCGTACCTGGATCTGACTCATTGCCGGGCTTTCCAGGACGTATGACACAGATCCATTATGCAGGGAAATGCTGAAGGGAGACTGAGAATTTGATCACAGCTACGGACCTCTCATATATTCGTTCTTTTGCAACTTTGTCTTATCAGATTGTTTCAGTATGCCTCAGAGTTCACCCACTGGATATCCATGTTGCCCATTCCGTGACAAAGAAGGCGAAGAGCGACGCCGCCACGAAACTTCTCAAATTAACGTTTGCATTGATGATTAAGTCACGAGAAGTGGAAGGAAAAGCCTAGACTGTTCTCAGGAGAAACCAACGACTGTGCTACGCGAAGCTTCAGAGAACCATTTCGCGTCGGAACGCTACAGGCTAAAAATATCTACTCGACACAAAGACGCTTTTTCCAAATAACCCATCACAAAATAAGTTGAATGGCGCAGGTGAAGCGCGAAAACAACGTGAAATGCGTCTGAATGAACTGAATCGTCACATAGGTTGCTCCGTGGCTCCCCACATCTCCAGCGTGATAAGCTCCGAAATGTCGTGAAGCAAGACGTGCGAATTTTACATGGCCATTTCCGCGTTTTGCTTCATATCGATCGCCAGACGAGATGCGTCTAAACTAGATGGCGCACTTCTTACCTTTCTCTGGGTGGGTCACGTATATGCCTGTATTTTTGCAGAGCGCAGTGTATTGCACATATTGTTTCTTGTTTAGCATATGCGTTGAATTCGTTAAGACTGTACGCCTTATCAAGAACCACACACCTTCATTAAAGTGCTTGCAACAGCAGCTGTTGTGATTGTTTGACGACCGCAACATTTGCTTTCATCTGGACAGGTCATACGAGAATGTATTGATGCCAGGCAGAACGGTAATTCGAACTTCACATGTTCTCAATAGTGTTTTATAGTGAACTAAAAAGGTGTGAGAAATAATAACGTTCTGGGAGCGAAAATATACATTAATAAGAATACATGTACATATCTGCTCTAAACATATTAAAGTACATCGGTCAATAACTTTTAAGCAAACAGATAGCTTCATCGCCCAGTTTTCGTTTGCCTAACGAGTCGCAACATTAACCTGCACATGATACTTCGTAATTAACTTCGACGAGCAGTCACTTTTTCAAGGTGGCATAGACGTGCTTGTAGCTGTAAGATTTGACGCGTGCTGTTTCCCTAGGAATTAGATGTAAAAGCCTAAGCTGGCGCGGGAGAAAATGGTAAATTACAAGGGCAGCGGAGCAGTATCAGTGAGTGCAAAATCAGGCTGTGAGCCTCGAGAAACATGCAAGATGCATGCAAGATGTTCGCAGAAAAGTGAACGATGAAGAACGCACTGAAAGATGTAAGGCCTGCCCCAGCACTTTATCCTGTGAGGCAACAATGAATGCGGCGCACATCGGATTGCATTATTTACCGTTTAGCTCGCACTTATGAAATGCAAATATGTAAATGGTGCATGTTGTATTGAACAGTGGGTCGAACATCCCATCTTTGTACTTTCGCATAAACCTTGAAGATTAGGCGTTTCGTGGCGTTGCTTTTGCTTGTGCCAGCTACACCAGTAGTTAAATCATTTATCAATGGGCAGAGCAAACTGCAAACATGGAAAGATCTTTCTTCCTCATCATGATGGTGGATGAAAGTGTATTGCATATCACACCAGCTACTGCAAAATCTGCGACTCCATGCCCTTGGAATCACGTTCTACTTAGCAGGCATCTTCTTTGAAGGCTTTGGTGTACGCTGAAGGCAACGTATCACTCTGCTACTAAAATGGGGATTGCATATCGCACCTACAAGTAAAAAAAAATTTACGATTGCAGACTATTGGGGCTCCCACATAGCAAAGCATGCGCGAATGCAAATGGATTGATGCACGGCATTCGTGGACATAACGAACTCAAATGTGTTTGGAGTCGTAGCCTACGCAGATAAGTGCTTCACGAAGCAAAATACATCGCTATCCTTTTATTCCTAGAACGTAAGCTAAATTCGCCTGATTGATTGCCGATGTATACATTTTGAACTGCTTTTGAACCGCCATACCATGCGTTAACGTCCCCGGCAATTAGGTGTTGACGCTTCTGGTCAAGCTCTGTAATATCGCTCTGTGGAAGCTAGACAATTTGCAGTCTTTTTAAGGCTTTTAAACACAAAAAAGTATGCCAAATGGGCCAAACGTACAATGTTTTGAGTTATAAACAATCGATGAACTCACGCTAGGTGGACTCCATTATAAAAACGTGTGTGCCACAGAGCCACCCCCTCTACTTCTGACTTCCGACACAATTAGAACTCCTCGACGCACTGCTTGGATAACTAGTTGGTAAGGCCACTGTTGAAGAATTGGACAGGAATCACAGCCGCATAAAAAGTGAGCAACTTGGTTCTTCTGCATGTGCTGGAGTTCTTGCTGTGAACTCGATAAAAAGGCAGAAGCTGTAAAGAAAAATAACATGCCCCAGAAGTGCCTCTTGCACTGTAGCGCCTCTGCCACCTATACTAGGTGCAGAGTGGCAGAGTGCACGCATGAAGGTCAGCGTGAAAATTATAGATATTATGCTTTATTATTCAACCCTAAACATTTCTCAACCCCGTAGCAGCGATGCGTCAAGACTGGAAGTAATATCTTTCCTGTAGGACTGTTGTGAATGCTTGCGCCTCATCTTTGTCACTGTGTGACAGTATGATTATCGCCTTGCGTGTTAAAGCATGTATTTGCGTGCGTCTTTTGGTTCATTTCTTGTTACATGGTTCATGCCTATGCACCCATAGGACTTTTATACTGTTGTTCACACAGAACAGCTCGTCATTAGAGGCGAACGTTTGTCCCAACAAGGTTGCAGGGAGCCGAACAACAGGGACTGACTATGTAGGCATGTTTTGTATAGCAATCTTGGAAGCATCAGCAGTTCCACTTTTTTGTGTTATTGCGAACGTTCGAGCTGTGTTTTGAATGCAATGTTCTTTAGAAAGTGCGTCGAATGGAACAATAGAACGTCCTATATGGAGTGATTTGATATGATATGCGCGTGACATCAATGAATATGCATCGGCGCGTCTGGTGCATGTGTGCTATTAACTTATATCCAGGTAGATGAGCAACGTACAGGGTCTCGCCTCTGTGTGGTGCATCCCAGTAATACAGCGTTGTGTCACTGCGAATGCCCAGCAGCCACTTTGCCCTGCATTCCGGTGCAGCCTGAGTCTTTATCGGGTCTACAATAATACGCTAATGCGTGCGCATTGAATTCCAGCTTGCTCGGGGAAGGAAAGCCTCCTAATGAATTGTTCTTTAGGCTTCTTGTGAAAAGGAATTGCTCTGAGGTACGCGATGGCTCAGCGAAATGCCGCAGCGGGTTAATTGTGTTAGCTCAAGCCTTGTCAGCTCCTAGCTTCTTTAGAAAATTTTAAAGAGTTGAGGAAAATTACCATCAGGCATTGTCTCCAAGTGAGCCTTGTTTGCAACCCTAGTTGTCACAAAGGCATTGTGCTTGGCAGGCAAAAGAGAGGTTGAGCCGGTTGCAACAGCTAGGCTCAGTAATAGTCATGTCTGGGTGCACCTCTCGTACTTTTTGATTGTAGTGTTTGACTATTTGAGTTGCTGAAATGTAGCTAGGCGACAAACTGGTATGCAGGCTGCACCCACTGAAGAGCGGATGGTCAAAGTGCGTTTACAATGGGAGAAATTTCCTCTTTCCATACTTTCAAGTGTGCATTTTTAAGAAGGTAAGCGAGAAAGCGATAAGTTGATACCAAACGTTGTCGCTTTGTCCTTGAAATGGCTTAGATTCACCGACGTCGACAACAAAGTGTGCGTCACCATGCTATCGAGGAACTGGACGCTAGCTGCAATTTATGTTAGACCGGACGCGAAAAATGCCAGCGATGCCCACGCAACTTGCCTTCCAGTGAGTTATCTTGTTTTACCGGCAATTCCCAGAAGGTATGTAAATATTCACTGGGGTTGGCATGATTGGTAATCTGGGACTTCGCTTTTGCACTTAATTGCACTGCGCAGAGACAAGATTGCTTGACTTACCGCTCCCACGCTAACGAAGAAACATTTCATCAGCACGTAGGAGACAATATGTTTGCAAATTTAGTTCGTGAGTCGATCTCGTTATAGCCTGGTTTACAAAGTCACTTCAAGCAAAAAGTGATATCGAATTATTCATTGAAGCAGCAACTGAGAAATGCTGTCCTATGCGAATCCACCAGATGGTGCGCCATTTAGCCCACATTAAATGAAATGTTACAAAGAAAGCGATTCTTCCATTCTAAAAAAAGTTTTGTCGTGCTTGTTTCAGTAATAAAACGTTCGAATATCCATTGAATTGTTTTAACCTACACAAATTAAGACACCAGGCTTACACCGTATGGAGAATCTTCATCGTTATCACAGAAATAACTGCACTGTATTTGACGCTGCGCATGCGGGTTTGCTTGCCAATGCCAAGCAGCGTGCATTGACGATCATGTCAGAATAAATCGCATTTTTCTTCTCGTACACTGTTTGATAAGCTCCCTACTTGGAAAACTTGTTGGATCAGGATGTGCGTTTGCTGGATTATGCAGAGGCGCAAGAAGCGCTCCCTTCGTGCAGTGTACTTGTTGCTCCTACAGGAAAGTTTTTGGTCGATTGACAACTATGGGTCGTGCCATTTGTCCAGCACTAAATGGCTACTTCTTTGCAGTGGCATTGGCCTGCAACGATTTAGAGAAAATTACAGATTTCATGCTTGCGCAGTGTGAAGTGTTTTCACAAGGAAGTGCGGCACAGAAACACGCACATGCTGACAGTTGTAGACTCCGCTCCGCATGCACAACCGGCAACATAGGGCACATTCACAGAGGCCTGTCCCCAAAGTTTCTGAAACTACTGACCAAAGGGCTCTCTGGGTGTTGGACTGAAGTTCTGAAGAATAAATGCAGCAGTGTGGTGTACTTATCTCCCCCTGGTGCGGCTGGCTGTGCAAAAGCAGTATTCGTGCAACAGTTTTGAATGCATACGACGGAAATCTCTTCTGTGTTGGCGTATCGCTAAAACTGAGCAGGATCATCTGTGCGCACATATCTCAGGTTGCCGGATCTGCACGGCAGAAAGACTTTTCCACACAAGTGCGACCAACAGCTTGTAAGACACTTACAGATAAGATGGAGGGATAAAAGCAAACTTCAGCTTGGATCTGTAACTGTGATTGAAGCTCGCGGTAATTTTTCCTCATATGATCTTAATTACACAATAAAGAGCTTATTGGAGCTCTAGACTCCCCACGAGCTACGATAGCGTCACGACTGGTGCAACCTTTATGTGTGCACAAATATTTTCGGGCGAACATATAACAAGCTGACCGTGGAGTCGTAATCGTGTTCAGATTTGTTTTCTTGCATCTTCGGGCATGACTGAGCATGAATCATGCGCAGTTCGCACTACAATTACAAGCAGGAAGCGCAGAAGCCCAAAGCATGTATCGTCGCGTTCAGCTTCAACCCGTAACAAGTTCCGTGTGTACCTTTGCAAAGCCATTTTTTGGGCACAAATGTATTGTATATCTAGGGCGTACGTGCTTTTGCGCTGTAAAAATTCGAAACACCATCGTGCGTCCAATAGCCACAAATGGTATCTTGTACTGTGAAGTTCCATTACATGTCCCGTTCCACCTGATGGAACGCAGTCCGTATGTTGCCAGCTTGCTTCATGCCGCATTAACTTCCATTACTAGCAGTTGCTATGCGTTTTTCCCAGTTAACTTTTACATACTCCCCACATTGTACGTACACAGCATAAGCTCTTCAGAGGCTGTTTCTCCACATCAGGCGGTGGGTGTCGGGGACCTGGATATGTTTGGTGGTGTCCGCGGGTGTTGACAGCCCGGTCTTATTCTGGTGACGGACTCTCCTTACACTCAGAGACCGCAGATGAGATTGGCGAAGCCTTTCATCATGCTTTTTTTAATTGAATTCGTGGCTGCTTTTGTCTTTGCTGCGCGTGTGTCGCGCATGGTCTGAACATCATCATCTGCTGAAAATTATACGCCAGAATACCAGAGGTTAGCCAGCAGGCACCTGAAATCCGCATCTTAAGCAGTTGTAGTCATAGCGCAGACACACTGCTGGCCGGGTTGCTGTGGAACTTAAACGGGAACACTGGATACTGTCCCTTGATGACCAGTTGGTGAGGTGCACACAAGGCTTCAGGGCGATAGCTAATAGTACCAAAGAACGAAGTGAGCTGTGATGACATACAAGGTCGGCCGTGCCTGTTTGGCGCTAAAATAGCACTTGTTTGCAGGGAACTGCGCAAACAGTGCTCTGTGTTTCACATCATGTGTCAGTACTCTCAACATAAATTCATCATAGGGCCGGTCTGTCCATTGTGAGCATCATCAAACAGATGCACAACTGCACCCTGCCGTGGTGCGGAAAACGCTTTGGGAGCGCCTTGCGCTCGTGTTTTAACTCAAGACGGTGAATTTCACGATATTCTGCCCGCTCAACATTTGTTAAATGTGATGTGATGAGTAGTTACGCCAAGAAGCTTGCTGTGCAATCAGACAGTCTACATCAAATGACAGCAATGCAATAGTTCCCGTAGAGTTATAAGCAATCGCCGGTCTCTGTGACAAGACTAGAATACCATTATGCCCACGATTACGTAGTGTATTTATTCAGTCTGTGCGTCTCGAGCGGCCTTTCCCAAGGTGCACTCGACTTCTAAAGTCACTTGAGTCGCTTGCAACACTTATTTTGCTGTTTCCATTAGACATGTCTGGTTTTACTATGTCAATACGGCTTATTCCTTATGCATTGATTCCTTCGCCGTTTGTGCATCTGACTAAGGTTATATAGTTTGCGGCGCCACGTGTTCTATGGTTAGGTGCATGGACGTGGTTGACTGCCTCTGCAAGTGTGCAAACACACATATGCTGCCCGTTCAAAGACAACCACCTCTTATCAAGAGCGTTAGCGCCACGAAAACCTCAAGCTAGAATTTGGAGCATTGGGCAAACTGGCTGCACTAGATTGTACGTAGCCGTAATGTGGTGCCGCGACTTCATGGTAAACCCTAATTTCACAGTCCAGCGGTCACTCCTTGATGAGCATACTCAGCTTGTGCATTGCGACGATTTTTCCACAGGGTAAGAAGATACGTTTGCGCATTGCATCTGCGTGAATAAAAGAAATACGATGACACTGGGGCCCTTTACACTTTTCAGAAAAAATGTGTCAATGTCAACTTGCAAGGTGCCAGACTCTAACTGCTTTCGTAAAGTTGCCTTCGCCAAGAAATAAACATATACTGCTCACGCAAAAGTGACTGACATATGGCAGGGCCTGAGCGCATATTCCCCAACAATCACAACAGAGTCGTGAACAGGATATTACCTGTAGGATGCAGGTTACAGTTTAGCCGCCCGACGCAAACACAATCGTGCAGTCCTACAAAATTAGAAACACTCACCGACAATCAAAAACATTCTCAGCTATTACAAACGGTCTTATCGAAAGTAAATCTGAAGCACGAATAGTCATGGCCAGTCTAGTGGTCGCATTCACGAGAAAAACTAACTCGCCGGTGATGAGTAGTGAAGATGCAGGCTACTGCGGTTGGCGGTTCAAATCCGCCGCTATGCCATCACAGCAGCGATTAGTCACGGCCATTACTGGCGAAGAGCATCTTCTAGTTTCAGTTCACCTCCTTCGAATGGCTGTCGTGGCTTACTGCATCTTCAGCAAGTACGCCTTCTCAATGCGCGATTGAACACTTTATTGTGGAGGGCTTGTTTGGTGCTCAACCTCACGAGAGGAAAAGCCTTTTGCTGCTGAAGTAGCGCAGGAAGGACGAATTTGCGGATTGTCTTTGGCTTCACCAAAGGATGCTGGCTGTGGCCGAGGAAATCGAAGCTCTTGCTTGCCTTGCTCACCACGTGCCTTGTGTGTGGCGTTTTCTGGTGCGATGCATTGAGCGGTGGCGCCTAGGTGAGCACGCGAATGCACCGACAGAAAAAGCCTTTTTCCACAATAATGTGTCGCGTTTTGCTGGATACACATGTGCCGCGGGAATAGTCATGAGCCATCAAGTGATTGCATGCTCGAGAAAAACTAACTCGCCGGTGATGAGTGGTGAATATGCAGGGCACTGCGGTTGGCGGTTCAAATCCGCCGCTGTGCCATCACAGCAGCGATTAGTCACGGCCATTAGTGGCGAAGAGCATCTTCTAGTTTCAGTTCACCTCCTTCGAATGGCTGTCGTGGCTTACTGCATCTTCAGCAAGTACGCCTTCTCAATGCGCGATTGAAAACCTCACTGCGCAGAGCTTGTTTGGTGCTCAACCTCACGAGAGGAAAAGCCTTTTGCTGCTGAAGTAGCGGAGGAAGGACGACTTTGCGGTTTGTCTTTGGCTTCACCAAAGAACGCTGGCTGCGGCCGAGGAAATCGAAGCTCTTGCTTGCCTTGCTCACCACGTGCCTTGTGTGTGGCGTTTTTTGGTGCGATGCATTGAGCGGTGGCGCCTAGGTGAGCACGCGAATGCACCGACAGAAAAAGCCTTTTTCCACAATAATGTGTCGCGTTTTGCTGGATACACATGTGCCGCGGGAATAGTCATGAGCCATCAAGTGATTGCATGCTCGAGAAAAACTAACTCGCCGGTGATGAGTTGTGAATATGCAGGGCACTGCGGTTGGCGGTTCAAATCCGCCGCTGTGCCATCACAGCAGCGATTAGTCACGGCCATTAGTGGCGAAGAGCATCTTCTAGTTTCCCTTCACCTCCTTCGAATGGCTGTCGTGGCTTACTGCATCTTCAGCAAGTACGCCTTCTCAATGCGCGATTGAAGACCTCACTGCGCAGAGCTTGTTTGGTGCTCAACCTCACGAGAGGAAAAGCCTTTTGCTGCTGAAGTAGCGGAGGAAGGACGACTTTGCGGTTTGTCTTTGGCTTCACCAAAGAACGCTGGTTGTGGCCGAGGAAGTCGAAGCTCTTGCTTGCCTTGCTCACCACGTGCCTTGTGTGTGGCGTTTTTTGGTGCGATGCATTGAGCGGTGGCGCCTAGGTGAGCACGCGAATGCACGGACAGAAAAAGCCTTTTTCCACAATAATGTGTCGCGTTTTGCTGGATACACATGTGCCGCGGGAATAGTCATGAGCCATCAAGTGGTTGCATGCTCGAGAAAAACTAACTCGCCGGTGATGAGTGGTGAATATGCAGGGCACTGCGGGTGGCGCCTAGGTGAGCACGCGAATGCACCGACAGAAAAAGCCTTTTTCCACAATAGTGTGTCGCGTTTTGCTGGATACACATGTGCCGCGGGAATAGTCATGAGCCATCAAGTGGTTGCATGCTCGAGAAAAACTAACTCGCCGGTGATGAGTGGTGAATATGCAGGGCACTGCGGTTGGCGGTTCAAATCCGCCGCTGTGCCATCACAGCAGCGATTAGTCACGGCCATTAGTGGCGAAGAGCATCTTCTAGTTTCCCTTCACCTCCTTTGAATGGCTGTCGTGGCTTACTGCGTCTTCAGCACGAACGGTTTCTTAATGCGCAATTGAAGACCTCACTGCGCAGAGCTTGTTTGCCGCTCAACCTCAGGAGAGCAAGAGCTTTTTGCTGCTGAAGTAGCGCAGGAAGGACGACTTTGCGGTTTGTCTCTGGCTTCCCAAAGAACGCTGGTTGTGGCCGAGGAAGTCGAAGCTCTTGCTTGCCTTGCTCACCACGTGCCTTGTGTGTGGCGTTTTTTGGTGCGATGCATTGAGCGGTGGCGCCTAGGTGAGCACGCGAATGCACCGACAGAAAAAGCCTTTTTCCACAATAGTGTGTCGCGTTTTGCTGGATACACATGTGCCGCGGGAATAGTCATGAGCCATCAAGTGGTTGCATGCTCGAGAAAAACTAACTCGCCGGTGATGAGTGGTGAATATGCAGGGCACTGCGGTTGGCGGTTCAAATCCGCCGCTGTGCCATCACAGCAGCGATTAGTCACGGCCATTAGTGGCGAAGAGCATCTTCTAGTTTCCCTTCACCTCCTTTGAATGGCTGTCGTGGCTTACTGCGTCTTCAGCACGAACGGTTTCTTAATGCGCAATTGAAGACCTCACTGCGCAGAGCTTGTTTGCCGCTCAACCTCAGGAGAGCAAGAGCTTTTTGCTGCTGAAGTAGCGCAGGAAGGACGACTTTGCGGTTTGTCTCTGGCTTCACCAAAGAACGCTGGTTGTGGCCGAGGAAGTCGAAGCTCTTGCTTGCCTTGCTCACCACGTGCCTTGTGTGTGGCGTTTTTTGGTGCGATGCATTGAGCGGTGGCGCCTAGGTGAGCACGCGAATGCACGGACAGAAAAAGCCTTTTTCCACAATAATGTGTCGCGTTTTGCTGGATACACATGTGCCGCGGGAATAGTCATGAGCCATCAAGTGGTTGCATGCTCGAGAAAAACTAACTCGCCGGTGATGAGTGGTGAATATGCAGGGCACTGCGGGTGGCGCCTAGGTGAGCACGCGAATGCACCGACAGAAAAAGCCTTTTTCCACAATAGTGTGTCGCGTTTTGCTGGATACACATGTGCCGCGGGAATAGTCATGAGCCATCAAGTGGTTGCATGCTCGAGAAAAACTAACTCGCCGGTGATGAGTGGTGAATATGCAGGGCACTGCGGTTGGCGGTTCAAATCCGCCGCTGTGCCATCACAGCAGCGATTAGTCACGGCCATTAGTGGCGAAGAGCATCTTCTAGTTTCCCTTCACCTCCTTTGAATGGCTGTCGTGGCTTACTGCGTCTTCAGCACGAACGGTTTCTTAATGCGCAATTGAAGACCTCACTGCGCAGAGCTTGTTTGCCGCTCAACCTCAGGAGAGCAAGAGCTTTTTGCTGCTGAAGTAGCGCAGGAAGGACGACTTTGCGGATTGTCTCTGGCTTCACCAAAGAACGCTGGTTGTGGCCGAGGAAATCGAAGCTCTTGCTTGCCTTGCTCACCACGTGCCTTGTGTGTGGCGTTTTTTGGTGCGATGCACTGAGCGGTGGCGCCTAGGTGAGCACGCGAATGCACGGACAGAAAAAGCCTTTTTCCACAATAATGTGTCGCGTTTTGCTCTATACACATGTGCCGCGGGAATAGTCATGAGCCATCAAGTGGTTGCATGCTCGAGAAAAACTAACTCGCCGGTGATGAGTGGTGAATATGCAGGGCACTGCGGTTGGCGGTTCAAATCCGCCGCTGTGCCATCACAGCAGCGATTAGTCACGGCCATTACTGGCGAAGAGCATCTTCTAGTTTCCCTTCACCTCCTTCGAATGGCTGTCGTGGCTTACTGCGTCTTCAGCACGTACGCGTTCTTAATGCGCAATTGAAGACCTCACTGCGCAGAGCTTGTTTGGTGCTCAACCGCACGAGAGCATAAGCCTTTTGCTGCTGAAGTAGCGCAGGAAGGACTAATTTGCGGATTGTCTTTGGCTTCACCAAAGAACGCTGGTTGTGGCCGAGGAAGTCGAAGCTCTTGCTTGCCTTGCTCAGCACGTGCCTTGTGTGTGGCGTTTTTTGGTGCGATGCATTGAGCGGTGGCGCCTAGGTGAGCACGCGAATGCACGGACAGAAAAAGCCTTTTTCCACAATAATGTGTCGCGTTTTGCTCTATACACATGTGCCGCGGGAATAGTCATGAGCCATCAAGTGGTTGCATGCTCGAGAAAAACTAACTCGCCGGTGATGAGTGGTGAATATGCAGGGCACTGCGGTTGGCGGTTCAAATCCGCCGCTGTGCCATCACAGCAGCGATTAGTCACGGCCATTACTGGCGAAGAGCATCTTCTAGTTTCCCTTCACCTCCTTCGAATGGCTGTCGTGGCTTACTGCGTCGTCAGCACGTACGCGTTCTTAATGCGCAATTGAAGACCTCACTGCGCAGAGCTTGTTTGGTGCTCAACCGCACGAGAGCATAAGCCTTTTGCTGCTGAAGTAGCGCAGGAAGGACGACTTTGCGGTTTGTCTCTGGCTTCACCAAAGAACGCTGGTTGTGGCCGAAGAAATCGAAGCTCTTGCTTGCCTTGCTCACCACGTGCCTTGTGTGTGGCGTTTTTTGGTGCGATGCATTGAGCGGTGGCGCCTAGGTGAGCACGCGAATGCACCGACAGAAAAAGCCTTTTTCCACAATGATATGTCACGGTTTGCTGGATACACATGTGCCGCGGGAATAGTCATGAGCCATCAAGTGGTTGCATGCTCGAGAAAAACTAACTCGCCGGTGATGAGTAGTGAATATGCAGGGCACTGCGGTTGGCGGTTCAAATCCGCCGCTGTGCCATCACAGCAGCGATTAGTCACGGCCATTAGTGGCGAAGACCATCTTCTAGTTTCCCTTCACCTCCTTCGAATGGCTGTCGTGGCTTACTGCATCTTCAGCAAGTACGCCTTCTCAATGCGCGATTGAACACTTTATTGTGCAGAGCTTGTTTGCCGCTCAACCGCACGAGAGCATAAGCCTTTTGCTGCTGAAGTAGCGCAGGAAGGACGAATTTGCGGATTGTCTTTGGCTTCACCAAAGGATGCTGGCTGTGGCCGAGGAAATCGAAGCTCTTGCTTGCCTTGCTCACCACGTGCCTTGTGTGTGGCGTTTTCTGGTGCGATGCATTGAGCGGTGGCGCCTAGGTGAGCACGCGAATGCACGGACAGAAAAAGCCTTTTTCCACAATAATGTGTCGCGTTTTGCTGGATACACATGTGCCGCGGGAATAGTCATGAGCCATCAAGTGGTTGCATGCTCGAGAAAAACTAACTCGCCGGTGATGAGTGGTGAATATGCAGGGCACTGCGGTTGGCGGTTCAAATCCGCCGCTGTGCCATCACAGCAGCGATTAGTCACGGCCATTAGTGGCGAAGACCATCTTCTAGTTTCCCTTCACCTCCTTCGAATGGCTGTCGTGGCTTACTGCATCTTCAGCAAGTACGCCTTCTCAATGCGCGATTGAACACTTTATTGTGCAGGGCATGTTTGGTGCTCAACCTCACGAGAGGGAAAGCCTTTTGCTGCTGAAGTAGCGGAGGAAGGACGACTTTGCGGTTTGTCTCTGGCTTCACCAAAGAACGCTGGTTGTGGCCGAGGAAGTCGAAGCTCTTGCTTGCCTTGCTCACCACGTGCCTTGTGTGTGGCGTTTTTTGGTGCGATGCATTGAGCGGTGGCGCCTAGGTGAGCACGCGAATGCACGGACAGAAAAAGCCTTTTTCCACAATAGTGTGTCGCGTTTTGCTGGATACACATGTGCCGCGGGAATAGTCATGAGCCATCAAGTGGTTGCATGCTCGAGAAAAACTAACTCGCCGGTGATGAGTGGTGAATATGCAGGGCACTGCGGGTGGCGCCTAGGTGAGCACGCGAATGCACCGACAGAAAAAGCCTTTTTCCACAATAGTGTGTCGCGTTTTGCTGGATACACATGTGCCGCGGGAATAGTCATGAGCCATCAAGTGGTTGCATGCTCGAGAAAAACTAACTCGCCGGTGATGAGTGGTGAATATGCAGGGCACTGCGGTTGGCGGTTCAAATCCGCCGCTGTGCCATCACAGCAGCGATTAGTCACGGCCATTAGTGGCGAAGAGCATCTTCTAGTTTCCCTTCACCTCCTTCGAATGGCTGTCGTGGCTTACTGCGTCTTCAGCACGAACGGTTTCTTAATGCGCAATTGAAGACCTCACTGCGCAGAGCTTGTTTGCCGCTCAACCTCAGGAGAGCAAGAGCTTTTTGCTGCTGAAGTAGCGCAGGAAGGACGACTTTGCGGTTTGTCTCTGGCTTCACCAAAGAACGCTGGTTGTGGCCGAGGAAGTCGAAGCTCTTGCTTGCCTTGCTCACCACGTGCCTTGTGTGTGGCGTTTTTTGGTGCGATGCATTGAGCGGTGGCGCCTAGGTGAGCACGCGAATGCACGGACAGAAAAAGCCTTTTTCCACAATAATGTGTCGCGTTTTGCTGGATACACATGTGCCGCGGGAATAGTCATGAGCCATCAAGTGGTTGCATGCTCGAGAAAAACTAACTCGCCGGTGATGAGTGGTGAATATGCAGGGCACTGCGGTTGGCGGTTCAAATCCGCCGCTGTGCCATCACAGCAGCGATTAGTCACGGCCATTAGTGGCGAAGAGCATCTTCTAGTTTCCCTTCACCTCCTTCGAATGGCTGTCGTGGCTTACTGCGTCTTCAGCACGTACGGTTTCTTAATGCGCGATTGAAGACCTCACTGCACAGAGCTTGTTTGGTGCTCAACCGCACGAGAGCATAAGCCTTTTGCTGCTGAAGTAGCGCAGGAAGGACGACTTTGCGGTTTGTCTCTGGCTTCACCAAAGAACGCTGGTTGTGGCCGAGGAAGTCGAATCTCTTGCTTGCCTTGCTCACCACGTGCCTTGTGTGTGGCGTTTTTTGGTGCGATGCATTGAGCGGTGGCGCCTAGGTGAGCACGCGAATGCACGGACAGAAAAAGCCTTTTTCCACAATAATGTGTCGCGTTTTGCTGGATGCACATGTGCCGCGGGAATAGTCATGAGCCATCAAGTGGTTGCATGCTCGAGAAAAACTAACTCGCCGGTGATCAGTGGTGAATATGCAGGGCACTGCGGTTGGCGGTTCAAATCCGCCGCTGTGCCATCACAGCAGCGATTAGTCACGGCCATTACTGGCGAAGAGCATCTTCTAGTTTCCCTTCACCTCCTTCGAATGGCTGTCGTGGCTTACTGCATCTTCAGCAAGTACGCCTTCTCAATGCGCGATTGAACACTTTATTGTGCAGGGCATGTTTGGTGCTCAACCTCACGAGAGGGAAAGCCTTTTGCTGCTGAAGTAGCGCAGGAAGGACGAATTTGCGGATTGTCTCTGGCTTCACCAAAGAACGCTGGTTGTGGCCGAGGAAATCGAAGCTCTTGCTTGCCTTGCTCACCACGTGCCTTGTGTGTGGCGTTTTTTGGTGCGATGCATTGAGCGGTGGCGCCTAGGTGAGCACGCGAATGCACCGACAGAAAAAGCCTTTTTCCACAATAATGTGTCACGGTTTGCTGGATACACATGTGCCGCGGGAATAGTCATGAGCCATCAAGTGGTTGCATGCTCGAGAAAAACTAACTCGCCGGTGATGAGTAGTGAATATGCAGGGCACTGCGGTTGGCGGTTCAAATCCGCCGCTGTGCCATCACAGCAGCGATTAGTCACGGCCATTAGTGGCGAAGACCATCTTCTAGTTTCCCTTCACCTCCTTCGAATGGCTGTCGTGGCTTACTGCATCTTCAGCAAGTACGCCTTCTCAATGCGCGATTGAAGACCTCACTGCGCAGAGCTTGTTTGGTGCTCAACCTCACGAGAGGAAAAGCCTTTTGCTGCTGAAGTAGCGGAGGAAGGACGACTTTGCGGTTTGTCTTTGGCTTCACCAAAGGATGCTGGCTGCGGCCGAGGAAATCGAAGCTCTTGCTTGCCTTGCTCACCACGTGCCTTGTGTGTGGCGTTTTTTGGTGCGATGCATTGAGCGGTGGCGCCTAGGTGAGCACGCGAATGCACGGACAGAAAAAGCCTTTTTCCACAATAATGTGTCGCGTTTTGCTGGATACACATGTGCCGCGGGAATAGTCATGAGCCATCAAGTGGTTGCATGCTCGAGAAAAACTAACTCGCCGGTGATGAGTGGTGAATATGCAGGGCACTGCGGTTGGCGGTTCAAATCCGCCGCTGTGCCATCACAGCAGCGATTAGTCACGGCCATTAGTGGCGAAGAGCATCTTCTAGTTTCCCTTCACCTCCTTCGAATGGCTGTCGTGGCTTACTGCGTCTTCAGCACGAACGGTTTCTTAATGCGCAATTGAAGACCTCACTGCGCAGAGCTTGTTTGCCGCTCAACCTCAGGAGAGCAAGAGCTTTTTGCTGCTGAAGTAGCGCAGGAAGGACGACTTTGCGGTTTGTCTCTGGCTTCACCAAAGAACGCTGGTTGTGGCCGAGGAAGTCGAAGCTCTTGCTTGCCTTGCTCACCACGTGCCTTGTGTGTGGCGTTTTTTGGTGCGATGCATTGAGCGGTGGCGCCTAGGTGAGCACGCGAATGCACGGACAGAAAAAGCCTTTTTCCACAATAATGTGTCGCGTTTTGCTGGATGCACATGTGCCGCGGGAATAGTCATGAGCCATCAAGTGGTTGCATGCTCGAGAAAAACTAACTCGCCGGTGATCAGTGGTGAATATGCAGGGCACTGCGGTTGGCGGTTCAAATCCGCCGCTGTGCCATCACAGCAGCGATTAGTCACGGCCATTACTGGCGAAGAGCATCTTCTAGTTTCCCTTCACCTCCTTCGAATGGCTGTCGTGGCTTACTGCATCTTCAGCAAGTACGCCTTCTCAATGCGCGATTGAACACTTTATTGTGCAGGGCATGTTTGGTGCTCAACCTCACGAGAGGGAAAGCCTTTTGCTGCTGAAGTAGCGGAGGAAGGACGAATTTGCGGATTGTCTCTGGCTTCACCAAAGAACGCTGGTTGTGGCCGAGGAAATCGAAGCTCTTGCTTGCCTTGCTCACCACGTGCCTTGTGTGTGGCGTTTTTTGGTGCGATGCATTGAGCGGTGGCGCCTAGGTGAGCACGCGAATGCACCGACAGAAAAAGCCTTTTTCCACAATAATGTGTCACGGTTTGCTGGATACACATGTGCCGCGGGAATAGTCATGAGCCATCAAGTGGTTGCATGCTCGAGAAAAACTAACTCGCCGGTGATGAGTAGTGAATATGCAGGGCACTGCGGTTGGCGGTTCAAATCCGCCGCTGTGCCATCACAGCAGCGATTAGTCACGGCCATTAGTGGCGAAGACCATCTTCTAGTTTCCCTTCACCTCCTTCGAATGGCTGTCGTGGCTTACTGCATCTTCAGCAAGTACGCCTTCTCAATGCGCGATTGAAGACCTCACTGCGCAGAGCTTGTTTGGTGCTCAACCTCACGAGAGGAAAAGCCTTTTGCTGCTGAAGTAGCGGAGGAAGGACGACTTTGCGGTTTGTCTTTGGCTTCACCAAAGGATGCTGGCTGCGGCCGAGGAAATCGAAGCTCTTGCTTGCCTTGCTCACCACGTGCCTTGTGTGTGGCGTTTTTTGGTGCGATGCATTGAGCGGTGGCGCCTAGGTGAGCACGCGAATGCACGGACAGAAAAAGCCTTTTTCCACAATAATGTGTCGCGTTTTGCTGGATACACATGTGCCGCGGGAATAGTCATGAGCCATCAAGTGGTTGCATGCTCGAGAAAAACTAACTCGCCGGTGATGAGTGGTGAATATGCAGGGCACTGCGGTTGGCGGTTCAAATCCGCCGCTGTGCCATCACAGCAGCGATTAGTCACGGCCATTAGTGGCGAAGAGCATCTTCTAGTTTCCCTTCACCTCCTTCGAATGGCTGTCGTGGCTTACCGCGTCTTCAGCACGAACGGTTTCTTAATGCGCAATTGAAGACCTCACTGCGCAGAGCTTGTTTGCCGCTCAACCTCAGGAGAGCAAGAGCTTTTTGCTGCTGAAGTAGCGCAGGAAGGACGAATTTGCGGTTTGTCTCTGGCTTCACCAAAGAACGCTGGTTGTGGCCGAGGAAGTCGAAGCTCTTGCTTGCCTTGCTCACCACGTGCCTTGTGTGTGGTGTTTTTGTTGCGATGCATTGAGCGGTGGCGCCTAGGTGAGCACGCGAATGCACGGACAGAAAAAGCCTTTTTCCACAATAATGTGTCGCGTTTTGCTGGATACACATGTGCCGCGGGAATAGTCATGAGCCATCAAGTGGTTGCATGCTCGAGAAAAACTAACTCGCCGGTGATGAGTGGTTAATATGCAGGGCACTGCAGTTGGCGGTTCAAATCCGCCGCTGTGCCATCACAGCAGCGATTAGTCACGGCCATTAGTGGCGAAGACCATCTTCTAGTTTCCCTTCACCTCCTTCGAATGGCTGTCGTGGCTTACTGCATCTTCAGCAAGTACGCCTTCTCAATGCGCGATTGAACACTTTATTGTGCAGGGCTTGTTTGGTGCTCAACCTCACGAGAGGAAAAGCCTTTTGCTGCTGAAGTAGCGGAGGAAGGACGACTTTGCGGTTTGTCTTTGGCTTCACCAAAGGATGCTGGCTGCGGCCGAGGAAATCGAAGCTCTTGCTTGCCTTGCTCACCACGTGCCTTGTGTGTGGCGTTTTTTGGTGCGATGCATTGAGCGGTGGCGCCTAGGTGAGCACGCGAATGCACCGACAGAAAAAGCCTTTTTCCACAATAATATGTCACGGTTTGCTGGATACACATGTGCCGCGGGAATAGTCATGAGCCATCAAGTGGTTGCATGCTCGAGAAAAACTAACTCGCCGGTGATGAGTGGTGAATATGCAGGGCACTGCGGTTGGCGGTTCAAATCCGCCGCTGTGCCATCACAGCAGCGATTAGTCACGGCCATTAGTGGCGAAGAGCATCTTCTAGTTTCCCTTCACCTCCTTCGAATGGCTGTCGTGGCTTACTGCATCTTCAGCACGTACGCCTTCTCAATGCGCGATTGAACACTTCATTGCGCAGAGCTTGTTTGCCGCTCAACCTCAGGAGAGCAAGAGCTTTTTGCTGCTGAAGTAGCGCAGGAAGGACGACTTTGCGGATTGTCTCTGGCTTCACCAAAGAACGCTGGTTGTGGCCGAGGAAATCGAAGCTCTTGCTTGCCTTGCTCACCACGTGCCTTGTGTGTGGCGTTTTTTGGTGCGATGCACTGAGCGGTGGCGCCTAGGTGAGCACGCGAATGCACGGACAGAAAAAGCCTTTTTCCACAATAATGTGTCGCGTTTTGCTCTATACACATGTGCCGCGGGAATAGTCATGAGCCATCAAGTGGTTGCATGCTCGAGAAAAACTAACTCGCCGGTGATGAGTGGTGAATATGCAGGGCACTGCGGTTGGCGGTTCAAATCCGCCGCTGTGCCATCACAGCAGCGATTAGTCACGGCCATTAGTGGCGAAGAGCATCTTCTAGTTTCCCTTCACCTCCTTCGAATGGCTGTCGTGGCTTACTGCGTCTTCAGCACGAACGGTTTCTTAATGCGCAATTGAAGACCTCACTGCGCAGAGCTTGTTTGCCGCTCAACCTCAGGAGAGCAAGAGCTTTTTGCTGCTGAAGTAGCGCAGGAAGGACGACTTTGCGGTTTGTCTCTGGCTTCACCAAAGAACGCTGGTTGTGGCCGAGGAAGTCGAAGCTCTTGCTTGCCTTGCTCACCACGTGCCTTGTGTGTGGCGTTTTTTGGTGCGATGCATTGAGCGGTGGCGCCTAGGTGAGCACGCGAATGCACGGACAGAAAAAGCCTTTTTCCACAATAGTGTGTCGCGTTTTGCTGGATACACATGTGCCGCGGGAATAGTCATGAGCCATCAAGTGGTTGCATGCTCGAGAAAAACTAACTCGCCGGTGATGAGTGGTGAATATGCAGGGCACTGCGGTTGGCGGTTCAAATCCGCCGCTGTGCCATCACAGCAGCGATTAGTCACGGCCATTAGTGGCGAAGAGCATCTTCTAGTTTCCCTTCACCTCCTTTGAATGGCTGTCGTGGCTTACTGCGTCTTCAGCACGAACGGTTTCTTAATGCGCAATTGAAGACCTCACTGCGCAGAGCTTGTTTGCCGCTCAACCTCAGGAGAGCAAGAGCTTTTTGCTGCTGAAGTAGCGCAGGAAGGACGACTTTGCGGTTTGTCTCTGGCTTCACCAAAGAACGCTGGTTGTGGCCGAGGAAGTCGAAGCTCTTGCTTGCCTTGCTCACCACGTGCCTTGTGTGTGGCGTTTTTTGGTGCGATGCATTGAGCGGTGGCGCCTAGGTGAGCACGCGAATGCACGGACAGAAAAAGCCTTTTTCCACAATAATATGTCACGGTTTGCTGGATACACATGTGCCGCGGGAATAGTCATGAGCCATCAAGTGGTTGCATGCTCGAGAAAAACTAACTCGCCGGTGATGAGTGGTGAATATGCAGGGCACTGCGGTTGGCGGTTCAAATCCGCCGCTGTGCCATCACAGCAGCGATTAGTCACGGCCATTAGTGGCGAAGAGCATCTTCTAGTTTCCCTTCACCTCCTTCGAATGGCTGTCGTGGCTTACTGCGTCTTCAGCACGTACGGTTTCTTAATGCGCGATTGAAGACCTCACTGCACAGAGCTTGTTTGGTGCTCAACCGCACGAGAGCATAAGCCTTTTGCTGCTGAAGTAGCGCAGGAAGGACGACTTTGCGGTTTGTCTCTGGCTTCACCAAAGAACGCTGGTTGTGGCCGAGGAAGTCGAAGCTCTTGCTTGCCTTGCTCACCACGTGCCTTGTGTGTGGCGTTTTTTGGTGCGATGCATTGAGCGGTGGCGCCTAGGTGAGCACGCGAATGCACCGACAGAAAAAGCCTTTTTCCACAATAATGTGTCGCGTTTTGCTGGATACACATGTGCCGCGGGAATAGTCATGAGCCATCAAGTGATTGCATGCTCGAGAAAAACTAACTCGCCGGTGATGAGTTGTGAATATGCAGGGCACTGCGGTTGGCGGTTCAAATCCGCCGCTGTGCCATCACAGCAGCGATTAGTCACGGCCATTAGTGGCGAAGAGCATCTTCTAGTTTCCCTTCACCTCCTTCGAATGGCTGTCGTGGCTTACTGCATCTTCAGCAAGTACGCCTTCTCAATGCGCGATTGAAGACCTCACTGCGCAGAGCTTGTTTGGTGCTCAACCTCACGAGAGGAAAAGCCTTTTGCTGCTGAAGTAGCGGAGGAAGGACGACTTTGAGGTTTGTCTCTGGCTTCACCAAAGAACGCTGGTTGTGGCCGAGGAAGTCGAAGCTCTTGCTTGCCTTGCTCACCACGTGCCTTGTGTGTGGCGTTTTTTGGTGCGATGCATTGAGCGGTGGCGCCTAGGTGAGCACGCGAATGCACCGACAGAAAAAGCCTTTTTCCACAATGATATGTCACGGTTTGCTGGATACACATGTGCCGCGGGAATAGTCATGAGCCATCAAGTGGTTGCATGCTCGAGAAAAACTAACTCGCCGGTGATGAGTGGTGAATATGCAGGGCACTGCGGTTGGCGGTTCAAATCCGCCGCTGTGCCATCACAGCAGCGATTAGTCACGGCCATTAGTGGCGAAGACCATCTTCTAGTTTCCCTTCACCTCCTTCGAATGGCTGTCGTGGCTTACTGCGTCTTCAGCAAGTACGCCTTCTCAATGCGCGATTGAACACTTTATTGTGCAGAGCTTGTTTGCCGCTCAACCTCAGGAGAGCAAGAGCTTTTTGCTGCTGAAGTAGCGCAGGAAGGACGACTTTGCGGTTTGTCTTTGGCTTCACCAAAGAACGCTGGTTGTGGCCGAGGAAGTCGAAGCTCTTGCTTGCCTTGCTCACCACGTGCCTTGTGTGTGGCGTTTTTTGGTGCGATGCATTGAGCGGTGGCGCCTAGGTGAGCACGCGAATGCACGGACAGAAAAAGCCTTTTTCCACAATAATGTGTCGCGTTTTGCTGGATACACATGTGCCGCGGGAATAGTCATAAGCCGTCAAGTGGTTGCATGCTCGAGAAAAACTAACTCGCCGGTGATGAGTAGTGAATATGCAGGGCACTGCGGTTGGCGGTTCAAATCCGCCGCTGTGCCATCACAGCAGCGATTAGTCACGGCCATTAGTGGCGAAGACCATCTTCTAGTTTCCCTTCACCTCCTTCGAATGGCTGTCGTGGCTTACTGCATCTTCAGCAAGTACGCCTTCTCAATGCGCGATTGAACACTTTATTGTGCAGAGCTTGTTTGCCGCTCAACCGCACGAGAGCATAAGCCTTTTGCTGCTGAAGTAGCGGAGGAAGGACGACTTTGCGGTTTGTCTTTGGCTTCACCAAAGAACGCTGGTTGTGGCCGAGGAAGTCGAAGCTCTTGCTTGCCTTGCTCACCACGTGCCTTGTGTGTGGCGTTTTTTGGTGCGATGCATTGAGCGGTGGCGCCTAGGTGAGCACGCGAATGCACGGACAGAAAAAGCCTTTTTCCACAATAATGTGTCGCGTTTTGCTGGATACACATGTGCCGCGGGAATAGTCATAAGCCGTCAAGTGGTTGCATGCTCGAGAAAAACTAACTCGCCGGTGATGAGTAGTGAATATGCAGGGCACTGCGGTTGGCGGTTCAAATCCGCCGCTGTGCCATCACAGCAGCGATTAGTCACGGCCATTAGTGGCGAAGACCATCTTCTAGTTTCCCTTCACCTCCTTCGAATGGCTGTCGTGGCTTACTGCATCTTCAGCAAGTACGCCTTCTCAATGCGCGATTGAACACTTTATTGTGCAGGGCTTGTTTGGTGCTCAACCTCACGAGAGGAAAAGCCTTTTGCTGCTGAAGTAGCGGAGGAAGGACGACTTTGAGGTTTGTCTCTGGCTTCACCAAAGAACGCTGGTTGTGGCCGAGGAAGTCGAAGCTCTTGCTTGCCTTGCTCACCACGTGCCTTGTGTGTGGCGTTTTTTGGTGCGATGCATTGAGCGGTGGCGCCTAGGTGAGCACGCGAATGCACCGACAGAAAAAGCCTTTTTCCACAATGATATGTCACGGTTTGCTGGATACACATGTGCCGCGGGAATAGTCATGAGCCATCAAGTGGTTGCATGCTCGAGAAAAACTAACTCGCCGGTGATGAGTGGTGAATATGCAGGGCACTGCGGTTGGCGGTTCAAATCCGCCGCTGTGCCATCACAGCAGCGATTAGTCACGGCCATTAGTGGCGAAGACCATCTTCTAGTTTCCCTTCACCTCCTTCGAATGGCTGTCGTGGCTTACTGCGTCTTCAGCAAGTACGCCTTCTCAATGCGCGATTGAACACTTTATTGTGCAGAGCTTGTTTGGTGCTCAACCTCACGAGAGGAAAAGTCTTTTGCTGCTAAAGTAGCGCAGGAAGGACGACTTTGCGGTTTGTCTTTGGCTTCACCAAAGGATGCTGGCTGCGGCCGAGGAAATCGAAGCTCTTGCTTGCCTTGCTCACCACGTGCCTTGTGTGTGGCGTTTTTTGGTGCGATGCATTGAGCGGTGGCGCCTAGGTGAGCACGCGAATGCACGGACAGAAAAAGCCTTTTTCCACAATAATATGTCACGGTTTGCTAGATACACATGTGCCGCGGGAATAGTCATGAGCCATCAAGTGGTTGCATGCTCGAGAAAAACTAACTCGCCGGTGATGAGTAGTGAATATGCAGGGCACTGCGGTTGGCGGTTCAAATCCGCCGCTGTGCCATCACAGCAGCGATTAGTCACGGCCAGTACTGGCGAAGACCATCTTCTAGTTTCCCTTCACCTCCTTCGAATGGCTGTCGTGGCTTACTGCGTCTTCAGCACGTACGCGTTCTTAATGCGCAATTGAGGACCTCACTGCGCAGAGCTTGTTTGCCGCTCAACCTCAGGAGAGCAAGAGCCTGTTGCTGCTGAAGTAGCGCAGGAAGGACGAATTTGCGGATTGTCTCTGGCTTCACCAAAGAACGCTGGTTGTGGCCGAGGAAGTCGAAGCTCTTGCTTGCCTTGCTCACCACGTGCCTTGTGTCTGGTGTTTTTGATGCGATGCATTGAGCGGTGGCGCCTAGGTGAGCACGCGAATGCACGGACAGAAAAAGCCTTTTTCCACAATAATGTGTCGCGTTTTGCTGGATACACATGTGCCGCGGGAATAGTCATGAGCCATCAAGTGGTTGCATGCTCGAGAAAAACTAACTCGCCGGTGATGAGTGGTGAATATGCAGGGCACTGCGGTTGGCGGTTCAGATCCGCCGCTGTGCCATCACAGCAGCGATTAGTCACGGCCATTAGTGGCGAAGACCATCTTCTAGTTTCCCTTCACCTCCTTCGAATGGCTGTCGTGGCTTACTGCGTCTTCAGCACGTACGCGTTCTTAATGCGCAATTGAAGACATCACTGCGCAGAGCTTGTTTAGTGCTCAACCGCACGAGAGCATAAGCCTTTTGCTGCTGAAGTAGCGCAGGAAGGACGACTTTGCGGTTTGTCTCTGGCTTCACCAAAGAACGCTGGTTGTGGTCGAGGAAGTCGAAGCTCTTGCTTGCCTTGCTCACCACGTGCCTTGTGTGTGGCGTTTTTTGGTGCGATGCATTGAGCGGTGGCGCCTAGGTGAGCACGCGAATGCACGGACAGAAAAAGCCTTTTTCCACAATAATAAGTCACGGTTTGCTGGATACACATGTGCCGCGGGAATAGTCATGAGCCATCAAGTGGTTGCATGCTCGAGAAAAACTAACTCGCCGGTGATGAGTAGTGAATATGCAGGGCACTGCGGTTGGCGGTTCAAATCCGCCGCTGTGCCATCACAGCAGCGATTAGTCACGGCCATTAGTGGCGAAGACCATCTTCTAGTTTCCCTTCACCTCCTTCGAATGGCTGTCGTGGCTTACTGCATCTTCAGCAAGTACGCCTTCTCAATGCGCGATTGAACACTTTATTGTGCAGAGCTTGTTTGGTGCTCAACCGCACGAGAGCATAAGCCTTTTGCTGCTGAAGTAGCGGAGGAAGGACGACTTTGCGGTTTGTCTTTGGCTTCACCAAAGGATGCTGGCTGCGGCCGAGGAAGTCGAAGCTCTTGCTTGCCTTGCTCAGCACGTGCCTTGTGTGTGGCGTTTTTTGGTGCGATGCATTGAGCGGTGGCGCCTAGGTGAGCACGCGAATGCACGGACAGAAAAAGCCTTTTTCCACAATAATGTGTCGCGTTTTGCTGGATACACATGTGCCGCGGGAATAGTCATAAGCCGTCAAGTGGTTGCACGCTCGAGAAAAACTAACTCGCCGGTGATCAGTGGTGAATATGCAGGGCACTGCGGTTGGCGGTTCAAATCCGCCGCTGTGCCATCACAGCAGCGATTAGTCACGGCCATTACTGGCGAAGACCATCTTCTAGTTTCCCTTCACCTCCTTCGAATGGCTGTCGTGGCTTACTGCGTCTTCAGCACGTACGCGTTCTTAATGCGCAATTGAAGACCTCACTGCGCAGAGCTTGTTTGCCGCTCAACCTCAGGAGAGCAAGAGCTTTTTGCTGCTGAAGTAGCGCAGGAAGGACGACTTTGCGGTTTGTCTCTGGCTTCACCAAAGAACGCTGGTTGTGGCCGAGGAAGTCGAAGCTCTTGCTTGCCTTGCTCACCACGTGCCTTGTGTCTGGTGTTTTTGATGCGATGCATTGAGCGGTGGCGCCTAGGTGAGCACGCGAATGCACCGACAGAAAAAGCCTTTTTCCACAATAATGTGTCGCGTTTTGCTGGATACACATGTGCCGCGGGAATAGTCATGAGCCATCAAGTGGTTGCATGCTCGAGAAAAACTAACTCGCCGGTGATGAGTGGTGAATATGCAGGGCACTGCGGTTGGCGGTTCAAATCCGCCGCTGTGCCATCACAGCAGCGATTAGTCACGGCCATTAGTGGCGAAGACCATCTTCTAGTTTCCCTTCACCTCCTTCGAATGGCTGTCGTGGCTTACTGCGTCTTCAGCACGTACGGTTTCTTAATGCGCAATTGAAGACCTCACTGCGCAGAGCTTGTTTGGTGCCCAACCTCAGGAGAGCAAAAGCCTTTTGCTGCTGAAGTAGCGCAGGAAGGACGACTTTGCGGTTTGTCTTTGGCTTTACCAAAGAGCGCTGCCTGTGGTCGAGGAAATCGAAGCTCTTACGCGCCTCGTTTTCTACGAAACAGTCACCTGATAGCAAGCTCCTCTGTTTAGCGTTATGTGTGTTTGAACCGGAGCACTCCACAATAACACAATTTGCGAGCCTTGGTAATTCCCCAGCTGAGCGTTTCAAGCGCAGGCTTCGGTGCAATGAAGGGTTTGCAGACATGTGAATGCATGCCCGTGCCATGCAAGTGCGCACACAACTCGGCCTTGGCTTGAAACCTCTCTTCAGTGTCCGCGCATTTAACAAGTAGCACAGAGGCTCCAGAGTTGGCATTCCGGCATGTTGTCTACGCGAACGCCTGCTTGCTGTAGGCGAACAACAGACTCCATGTATTGCCTAGAATGCCGTTCATGATTTCTTAAATTCCCACACTTTGCACCTAGTACGTTTGCGGCACTGAGATGTAACTAAGCAAACTGCGCAGTCCATTGTGAGCATGTGCTTTGAGAAGGTTCCACAATGCTGCATGGAAATGTCACGTCAGCTGTAACAAATCCCACGGGGTAGCACTGAAAGCATGTCTTTCTTGGACAGTGTGGTAGAGCAATTGCTGAACAATTTCTGAGTCGGGCAGTGTACGATGTTGGCTTGCACCGTTGCCTTATTGATTTCGTATCTCTCATATGTGCCTCGGCGGCATTATCCCTGTGCTACTGCCATTCTGAACACGCTGTTGTAACGTCGCAGTAGGTTTCGTCGTACGAGGCGAGCGTTTACATATTCGTGCTTTTGGCCGAGTGTTATAGAGGTAAAGGTTTGCGCCCTGTTTGTACGGCTTTCTCAAGGCTCAGCAGAAGGTGGGTAATCGCAGACTCGAAGGATTCGTTCAGTCTTGCAGGTTAGCCACATGGCATTCCGAGGATCCCACCTCCTATTTTTTACACCGAGCACGTTTTTGAAAGTGCGCGTTAAGTCTAACCGGCGCAGTAATTATGGCCGAGTGTTATAGAGGTAAAGGTTTCCGCCCTATATGTACGGCTTTCTCAAGGCTCAGCAGAAGGTGGGTAATCGCAGACTCGAAGGATTCATTCACTCTTGCAGGTTAACGACATGGCATTCCGAGATTCATACCTCTGAAGTTTTACACCGAGCACGTTTCTGGAAGTGCAGGTTAAATCTAATCGGCGCAGTGCATTGTGAGCGCATGCTTGTAGCTGCTGCGAAATGTTGTGGGTGATCCTGAGTTAAATCAGTTAATGGCCGCTGTCTTGTCGAAAGACAAGGCATCAGCCACTAACTGATTCTACTCAGGAGCGCTCACAACATAGCTTTAAAACACTCTATGAGAGGGCAGGCCTTGTGTCGCGTGATGTGCCCGCGCGCCTGCGCTGTTGCTCAGTTGCGTTTTTAATCATTCCAGTCAATTTTGCTGCGTGAGGCAAAATTTTATGGTGCGGTCTTAACGAAGGACTCAACAAGGAAAGGCTTCTGCTCCGCGTTCACGGGTTTTCGAAAAGCCGCAGAAGGTGAGTAGCCGCAAGGACAAGGGACTGCTCCGCGTCTTGCAGATTTTCGACAAAACAATTCGACCACCGTAATTTCTGACTTCTTAGACGGAGACCGTTTGGGAAAATGCGCGTTTAATCGCATGGAAGCAGTGCGTTATAGCCACGTAATTTGAGCAAAACGCGGAATCGAGGCGCCCAGACAGCTGCCATTAACACCGTAGCTTTCATGCACGGTATGGGAGAGCCATTCCTGAGTAGGGTGATGCGCCATCGGCGCTTGCACTGTTTGCATTGTTGCCTAGTTGCCTTCCAGTGGGTTTGTTGCCGAATTTGACAGAGGGCTCTTTCTAATAAATCCCTCTTTATAGGGCGAACATTAACGGCGATAGTTTCACCAACTGTTTAACAAGTACAGGAGTCTGCACTGTTTCGTTGTCTGCTTGAACACGCCGCAGCACGTGAGTGTTTTCAAGGATCAAAATGCTCCTCATGTCTTGCAAGCTGTCAACATAACATTTGACGTATCGCTTAGCTACAGAACATGCGTCGTTGGAGAGACACCTGATAGAGGGCGTCATGCATGAATGTTAACCGCTGCCTGTAAAGGAGTAGAGATGTCCAGCGAGCTCCGGACGCCAAGCCCGTCTGAGGCACCGTGCATGCGCAATTTACGAGAAACGCAGTGACTCCAGCAACGCCATCGCAGCATCACCTCTGTTTGTGTGGGTGGCTGGCTGCCTTTCTTTGGGCCAGTCAGGAGATGATGCCAAGGAGCTCAATCTTTTAATACCCTGAGTGTGTTCCGAAGGTTTGCTGCAGTGCTTCCCAATGCATGCTTGCACCGCATGCCTACAACGAATTTTCCTCAGTTTTATTTGTTTACATTGGCCGTGCATCTAGCGCGTACTCTGTACCTTTGGATAGCGTTAATAGACTGCACTTCTGGCTGCACGCATCCATGTTCCCGGCAAACGTGGGTTTCCCATAAACGTGCTTCATAGCACAAGGAATATAACATTGCTTTTTTTTATGTGTACGTCGGCTTCTCAAGGCGGTCAAGGAAGTGAGTGAACGCAGCGTGGAAGGACTCTTTGTTACCTGCAGGCCACTAGCATAAGGATTCGAGAACCCGAATTCCTTATTTAATACACCGAGTACTTTGGTGGAAGATCGCGTTCACTGGCGCTGGTGCAATGCGTTGTAAGCGTTTGCTGCAGGAATGTTTCGAGGTGGTGCATCGAAGCGCCATGGTAGCTGTCACTAACCGATCCCACTGAGCAGCACTGATAGCGTAGATTTCACGCACGATATGGGGGAACGATTCGTGTGTGCGTTGTTCAGTTGGTGCGTGCACACTCGTGCCCAGTTGCATTTGTACCACTGCAGTCGGTTTCGCTGTGCGAGGCAAAGGCTAATGAAGCGCTCTTCGCCGAGTGTTCCACGAGCAAAGGCTTCTGCTCTCTGTACACAGGTTTGCAAAGGCACCGCGGACTCTGACTGTTCGCAAGGATCAAAAGGCTTCTCCGTGTTTTGCAAGCTATGAACATTTGACGTATCGCTTAGCCACAGAACATGCGTCACTGAACATTCACCTGATAATAAGCTCCATACATTAGTGTTATGTGTGTTGGAAGGCCTGTGAAGGAGTAGAGATGTCCAGCAAGCGTCGGACGCCAAGCCCGTCTGAGGCACCGTGCATGCGCAATTTACGAGAAACGCAGTGACTCCAGCAACGCCATCGCAGCATCACCTCTGTTTGTGTGGGTGGCTGGCTGCCTTTCTTTGGGCCAGTCAGGAGATGATGCCAAGGAGCTCAATCTTTTAATACCCTGAGTGTGTTCCGAAGGTTTGCTGCAGTGCTTCCCAATGCATGCTTGCACCGCATGCCTACAACGAATTTTCCCCAGTTTTATTTGTTTACATTGGCCGTGCATCTAGCGCATACTGAGTTTGTTTACCTCTGGAAAGCGAGTGCTTTTGTCGTGCTCGATGTGGACGCACAGACACTTCCGCGGCCTCTTGAGCACTATTCAGGAAGTATGTGATGCTAGCCTAGATGTCAAGTGCTGCGCGAATGTGCAGGATTGATTTGAAGGCTGACATTATGTGCGCATAATTCTCGGACGGTGCATTCACTGGCGAGACGGATTTCGTGTTCCGACAAAAGTGTGTATTCCACAAAAATGCGTCACAACAAGAAATATATGATTCGGCACATCCGCACGAATTACAATGTCGATGGTTGGGTCGGTTGCCTTTCTTTGTTAGCGAAAGCGGTTTTTTCGAGAGGGTTGCCTTGGCGCGTTCCAAGTTTGCTTCCACGCTAGCTGTTGCAGCTTCATTAAGTCGGTGCCGTCGTGTTTCTCCGAAGGCTGAAAGCAGCAAGGAATTTGGGCAGCAATAATGCGATTCACAAGGCGACACAGCAGGCCCTCCTGCAATCTTCGCCGACTTGCTGAGACTGGGTTGCACTGTTGAGCTAGCAATCAGTCCCTACGCTAGTCCGCTTGCATTCGTTCTAAAGCATGCGTTTGCGAATCAAGCTTGCCGCGTTGCAGCGTTGCCCCGTTGCGGTCTGTTAGTGGACGAGGTTTTTTGCCCCTGACTGTGTGCTTGACCCGCGGCTAGGTTGGACAGTATCGCCGAGGGCGCAATTTCTTCGATTGTGCTCCGGCGCGCTGCATGTTTAGGGAACGAAGCACAGAAAGTTAAGGAATGCGGGCAAGCGCTTAGCTCTGACTTTCACGCTAGCACCCGGAGTTCCGAGCACTCCACAATAACACAATTTGCGCGCCTTGGTAATTCCCCACCTGAGCGTTTCAAGCGCAGGCTTCAGGTGCAATGAAGGGCCCGCAGACATGTGAATGCATGCCCGTGCCATGCAAGTGCGCACGCAACTCGGCCTTGGCTTGAAACCTCTCTTAAGTGTTCGCGCATTTAACAAGTAGCACAGAGGCTCCAGAGTTGGCATTCCGGCATGTTATCTGCGCGAACGCCTGCTTGCTGTAGGCGAACAACAGACTCCATGCATTGCTTAGAATGCCGTTTGTGATTTCTTAAATTCCCACACTTTGCACCTAGTACGTTTGCGGCACTGAGATGTAACGCGCGGCTCACTAAACAAACGGCGCAGTCCATTGTGAGCATGTGCTTTGAGAAGGTTCCACAATGCTGCATGGAAGTGCCACGTCAGCTGTAACAAATCCCACGGGGTAGCACTGAAAGCATGTCTTTCATGGACGGTGTGGTAGAGCAATTGCTGAACAATTGCTGAGTCGGGCAGTGTACGATGTTGGCTTGCACCGTTGCCTTATTGATTTCGTACCTTTCATATAGGCCTTTGTGACAGGTATATATCTCAGAGGCACATTCGTTCCGAGTTTTTCACAAGTAGAGGCATTGTCCCTGTGCTATTGCCATTCTGAACGCGGCGCAGAACGTGAGTTTCCGCAAGGCTTATAATATGGCTCCGTGTCTTTGAGGCTACCAGCATAGCATTTTGCGCATCCTGTAGCTCCTGCACATGCGTCAGTGGGCCCTCACAACGCAGTGTTATGTGTAATACAAGGCCTGTGAGGGAGTGGATATGTGCACCAAGATTGTGACTCCAAGCCCGTCTAAGTCACCACGCATGGGCAACTTACAAGGAACGCAGTAATGCCAGCAACGCCATCGCAGCATTTCATCTGTTTGTGTGGGTGGCTGCCTTTTTTTGGGCCAGTCAGAAAATGACGCCAAGGAGCTCAATCAGTTAAGACCCTGAGTGTGTTCCGAAGGCTTGCTGTAGTGCTTCCCAATGCATGCTTGCATCAGATGCCTACAACGAATTTTCCCCAGTTTTATTTGTTTACATAGGCCGTGCATCTACCGCATACTGAGTTTCTTTACTTGTGGAAAGCGAGTGTTTTCGTCGTCCTCGATGTGGACGCACAGACACTTTCGCGGCTTGTTGAGCACTATTCAGGAAGTGTGTGATGCTAGCCTAGATGTCAAGTGCTGCAGGAATATGTAGGATTGATTAGAAGGTTGACGTTGTGTATGCGTAGAGCTCATAGTCTGCACTTCTTGGCGGCAAGGGTTCATGTTCCCGGCAAACGTGGATGTCCCATAAACATGTTTCACAGTATAACGAATACAATTTGTTTTTTTTAACTGTACACGGGCTTTTCAAGACGGTTGAGAATGTGAGCAGACTCAGCATGGAAGGACTCTTTGTTACCTGCAGGCCACTAGCATAAGGATTCGAGAACCCGAATTCCTTATTTAATACACCGAGTACTTTGGTGGAAGATCGCGTTCACTGGCGCTGGTGCAATGCGTTGTAAGCGTTTGCTGCAGGAATGTTTCGAGGTGGTGCATCGAAGCGCCATGGTAGCTGTCACTAACCGATCCCACTGAGCAGCACTGATAGCGTAGATTTCACGCACGATATGGGGGAACGATTCATGTGTGCGTTGTTCAGTTGGCGCGTGCACACTCGTGCCCAGTTGCATTTGTACCACTGCAGTCGGTTTCGCTGTGCGAGGCAAAGGCTAATGAAGCGCTCTTCGCCGAGTGTTCCACGAGCAAAGGCTTCTGCTCTCTGTACACAGGTTTGCAAAGGCACCGCGGACTCTGACTGTTCGCAAGGATCAAAAGGCTTCTCCGTGTTTTGCAAGCTATGAACATTTGACGTATCGCTTAGCCACAGAACATGCGTCACTGAACATTCACCTGATAACAAGCTCCATACATTAGTGTTGTGTGTGTTGGAAGGCCTGTGAAGGAGTAGAGATGTCCAGCAAGCGTCGGACGCCAAGCCCGTCTGAGGCACCGTGCATGCGCAATTTACGAGAAACGCAGTGACTCCAGCAACGCCATCGCAGCATCACCTCTGTTTGTGTGGGTGGCTGGCTGCCTTTCTTTGGGCCAGTCAGGAGATGATGCCAAGGAGCTCAATCTTTTAATACCCTGAGTGTGTTCCGAAGGTTTGCTGCAGTGCTTCCCAATGCATGCTTGCACCGCATGCCTACAACGAATTTTCCTCAGTTTTATTTGTTTACATTGGCCGTGCATCTAGCGCGTACTCTGTACCTTTGGATAGCGTTAATAGACTGCACTTCTGGCTGCACGCATCCATGTTCCCGGCAAACGTGGGTTTCCCATAAACGTGCTTCACAGCACAAGGAATATAACATTGCTTTTTTTTATGTGTACGTCGGCTTCTCAAGGCGGTCAAGGAAGTGAGTGAACGCAGCGTGGAAGGACTCTTTGTTACCTGCAGGCCACTAGCATAAGGATTCGAGAACCCGAATTCCTTATTTAATACACCGAGTACTTTGGTGGAAGATCGCGTTCACTGGCGCTGGTGCAATGCATTGTAAGCGTTTGCTGCAGGAATGTTTCGAGGTGGTGCATCGAAGCGCCATGGTAGCTGTCACTAACCGATCCCACTGAGCAGCACTGATAGCGTAGATTTCACGCACGATATGGGGGAACGATTCGTGTGTGCGTTGTTCAGTTGGTGCGTGCACACTCGTGCCCAGTTGCATTTGTACCACTGCAGTCGGTTTCGCTGTGCGAGGCAAAGGCTAATGAAGCGCTCTTCGCCGAGTGTTCCACGAGCAAAGGCTTCTGCTCTCTGTACACAGGTTTGCAAAGGCACCGCGGACTGTGACTGTTCGCAAGGATCAAAAGGCTTCTCCGTGTTTTGCAAGCTATGAACATTTGACGTATCGCTTAGCCACAGAACATGCGTCACTGAACATTCACCTGATAATAAGCTCCATACATTAGTGTTATGTGTGTTGGAAGGCCTGTGAAGGAGTAGAGATGTCCAGCAAGCGTCGGACGCCAAGCCCGTCTGAGGCACCGTGCATGCGCAATTTACGAGAAACGCAGTG